>NW_008358490.1:3005157-3024132 GCF_000622305.1 Nannospalax galili
TTTGGTTTTGGAGTCAGGGTCTCTGTATAATAGCCCCAGCTGCTGACTGGAACTTGCTATATAGTCTGGGTTGGCCTTAATCTCACAGAGATCCACTGCTTTTGCTTCCCAATGTGCCACCATGCCTGGCACTAAATTTTTTTTTTAGGAAAATTTTTTGGAACAAAAAATGCTTCAAGTTTATAAGAAACCTTTGTCACCATCATCATGAAAATTTAGATCATGTTACAGTGTCCACCTGTGGTAGTGACAGGTGCAAAGCACAGTTTTAGCCTGAGAAAGTTAGATAGAAGCGCTTCTGATTGATTTCCGTCTTTCCAATTCCACATACATAAGCAACTTCTTTTTATAATTTCCCTTACCACTTTAGTTCTATGTGTCTGCAAAAGTATATTGCTTATGATAGCAGAAATATTCCAAACCATTTAACATTCACATTTAAATAGATTTTATTCCCTTGATAGCAACCATTTGGTATTCTGGTTCTAGAAAGTCAAAGAGCCTGAATCAGAATCTGTCCAAAATCATAAAACTAGAGCAAATGGACTTTCAGGAATTTAAATCACATTCCTTCCCTTTAATCAATTATCTATTGATTATAAAATTGTCTATTTTGTCATGTTAGCTATTTTTTTGAAATTTGGTATTAAACTGTGATTGTAGTGAATTTTGGTGATTGAAATATGCAAACAGTATAATAGCTCTACATTACCTTTTCCTTTCAGGATAATTATTCTGATATTTTTTTTTTTTGGTCTTTTTGAGACAGGGTCTCCCTGTGGCCCCAGCTGGCCTGGAGCTCCTGTGGACCAGGCTGGCTTTGAACTCACAGAGATCCACCTGCCTGGGATTAAAGGCGTGTATCACCACTCCTGGTCCTCATTATCTTGTTTATAAACTGTTTTAATTAGTGAAGGCCTTTTCTGTTTTAATTCTTCCATTACTTAATTATTGTGATCTTCCATGAACTCAGCATGCTACCTGTACTTTTTTATTTGACATACCTCAAAATAATATGTTTGTCCATGTAATCTGCTTGCTAGTATTGTCTATAGGTAGTCTAATATAAGATTAAAACTGTTTCACTGGCATATCAAATTTCAAAACATAGCAAAAACTTCAAATGAGAAGAAAATCTAAGAGTCCAGCCATCTTCCCAAAGTTAGACTCTCTTCCTGGGAATAGGAAAGTCCCTAAGAGTCCCATACTGTCATTGAAATGATGGCACTGTGAAAAGGGCATTTTCATGGATGCTGTGCTTCATATTGGTTAGACTCAGTTATATCCAGTTTCCCTTCTTAAAGCAGGCCAAAATTGTCTTCCTTGTTAATTTTGGTCCTGTGCTATCAAGAATGTAGAATAATTTTGTTGATTCTTTCCAGACATTGAGGGAAGCAAGCATTGGGAATAATTTAGTAACCTGGGACTTTATTTGGTTTGGGCTATATATACACCCTTCTTTTCTCAAGTAATGCACTTGGCATCCTGACACCCTTATCTACACATTGTGTGTATCCATTCCACTCTCTGAAGAATGAAGTTTCTCCCCTATTTGACCATCAAATGTGGACAGTTTCTGTTCATACGTATGCCCAGCATACACCCTGGTCCCAAGGTAAGAGGGCCCCTCTGGCCTGAACTAGTTTGGGGTACATGTGCAATAAAGCAAAACTATGTCATAAAATGACCTTTTAGAGAGAATCCCCTATTTACCATCTTAAGCCTGCACATAACTGGGTGTACATATGATTAAAATCAGTTGCATTATGGAACATGTGGAATAGAAAAATTATTATATGTCCTAGTCTATCAATCAAAACAGAGAGCTATTCTCACTATGCCCTGTTAGTAACTAAACCGCTCCTTTTGAATTCTGTATAATGAAACCCCAAACAATAATCAGAGCCCTTGAGTATCCTCACTCTTGCGGCCTGCTACTGCTCTCTTGCAGTATATTCTGACCTATTCCATAGCTTTGCTTTGAATAAATATTCCTTCTTACTTTCTCAATCTTTGTGGGCGTTTATTTCAATCTCTTGAATTCTCAAGAGCCCGAGAATCTGGAAACACCTGGCTTAGACCCTGTCCCCCAGTAGCAACATTGCTGAAGGTATTTGAAGACAGTTTCATGTAGAATAAACCTTTTCAGTTCTGTTAACTGTTCGTGTGAAATCATTTCAGATTCCTCACATGCTGGTACAATTTTGTACAGATGTAAACTTGTTACTAGTATAGACTTGAATGATTGCTGCTTAGCATTTGTGTGCACTTTTTTTCTTTATTCGTGTCTGTAACATGGGCTTTTCTTATATGTCTTCCCACTAGCTTTTATTGTCTATGTAGAACTTTGTCTTTCAAAGTATCTGTTACCACTGCACAGAAAGATACTAAAGACTCCTCAGTTATTCTACTTGCTCCTGCAATAAGGATCTCTTTTCTTGGCTGCAGCTTTGAAAACCATGGTAACTGAATTATCTTCTCACCTGAGTGTCAAAACATAAAAGTTTATTTCTTTCTCTTCCATAATCTCTGACAACCTGTTTCTTTGTCTAACTTCCTCTGCCTTTGAAATGAAGACTATATTTTCCATAAGGTGTTTATTTTGTATTTCATTCTTCTTCAGTAAAATGTTCTGTATGTTTCATTGTATTATAGATGTTACACATATATACACTTAAGTGTACATATATAAATATATATCATTAAGTACTTAAGCCTAAGTATTGTCAAAATCTAGGTAGCCCTCCATATCTGAAGGTTCCCCATCCTTATGTTTAGCTAGCCATACATCAAAATTTGAATAAAATGTGTTCCAGAAAGCAAAACTTGAATTTACTGCACACAAAGCACTATGCTGAATCTACATGAATATATGATATGTAGGCATACTTTGCCTTAGCCCCTTGCCTTTACTGTGTCCTCAGTCTTTCTCTCTCATTGTTTGATCATTGCCCACCTCAAGTCTTATTCATCTACTATGTAATTAGGCCCGCAGTGGATGCATCAGAAGTGAACAAGTTCATATTTTTTTCTTGTAGTTATCTCTTAAACAATACAATCTAGTAATGATTTACACAGCATACATACTATTATGTTAGATATTAGAAATAACCTGGAATTTTAAGTGTATGGGAGAATGTGAATGGGTTATATATAAATACCATGTCACTTCATATAAGGAACTTGAGCATTCTGAGACTTTGATGTCCCTGGGCATCCTGAAACCAACCCTCTGCTGATACCAATGGATAGCTATGATGATATTAAACAGAGATCTAGGTAGTACTGTCTAGTAGTGGTCAGCAGATTATAACTTCAGGCAAGAGTCATTAAAACTTGTTTTGTTTTTGTTATTGTTTGTTTTATTTTTGGTTTGGTTTTGGTGGGGGTTGGGAATTAAGAACTAAGAATGTTCTACATTCTTTTAGAAAATCAAAAGAAGAATAAACAATGTGAGAATTAATAAAATTTCACTGTCCATAATCATAGGTTTTTGTTTGTTTCTTGTTTTTTTGAGACAGGCTCTCACTATGTAGACCAGGTTGGCTTCAAACTCACAGAGACACGCCTGCCTCTGCTTCCTGAGAGCTGAGATTAAAAGCATGCATCGCCTCACCTGACCCAATGAAGTTTTATTATAACATGGCCATGCTTGTTCATTAATGTATTTTCTGACAGCTTTCGTACAACAGCAGCAGAGTTGAATAACATATACATATATATATATATGCGCCTAAAATACTTTACTGTCTGGCTCTGACAATATTCTGTTGTCCATTGACAACAAATCACCCCCAAACTTAACACAATATACATTTTTTTATCTTACAGTTTCTAGATTGGGAATCTGAGCACAGTTTAGGTATGTGCTCTACTTCAAGGTCTCTCACAGGCTGTGAGCAGAGTCTTGGGTACTTATCCTAAGGCTCAGTAAGGAAAGGATCTTGGGTAGGCTGTACTTATCCTAAGGCTCAGTCAGGAAAGGATCTGTTTGCAAGCTTTATGGTTGTGACAAGACTCAGTTCCTTGGGGGCTGTTGGACTAACAGCCTAAGTTCCTTGCTGGCTGGTAGCTAATGACTACCCTCATTTCCTTATCATGTGTGCTAGCCTAATATGGCAGCTTACTTCATCTAAGCATGTGAGCTAGAAAGACAAAGAATGTGCTAGAATCATGGGATGTTCTGTAAACTTATCAGGAAAATGACAGCCTGTTTTCTTTACTATGTGATACTTGTTAAAAGAAAGGCATTTAGTCTACTGCATATATAAGGGGCTATGAATACAAAAATAACAATGACTGCTAGGGACCATCTACATTTAAAGTCTTATTTGGCATTGGTCCATTATGAAAAAGACTATCAATTCCTGGTTTAGGTAATTAATTATTGTCCTGCCAGGAACCCTTTCTTTTAAGATAGTCTTTTTAATATAGTGATTTTGTGTTCCTTGTTAATATTCTTCTGAATAAAAAGACTGTAAATCTGTTGGGGGTTTTTGTATTTTCTCCAGGTTGATTTCTTAGTTATCATCTCAAATTCATTTGTGTCTTAACATTTTTTCCAGTTATAATTAATTACAAGTATCTTTTTGGTTTAAGAGTAGATAAACATATTTTTCTTGGTTTTCCTATCTTCTCAAGTCTTTATGATAAGATTCTTTATAAAAAAAATTCTAATGTGTATGACTGTATTGCCTGCATGAATCTAAGTGCACCCATGTCATGCAGTATCTGTGGAGATACAGAAGAAGGTGTTGGATTTCCCTGGAACTAGCTTTACAGACGGTTATTAGCTGCCATGTGGGTACTGGGAATTGAACCCAGGTCCTTTGCAAGACCAACCAGTGCTCTTAACCGCCGAACCATCTCTCCAGACCTGTATGATAAGATTCTTTATTGGCTTATGGTATAAGGTCTTTGATTCTGAGTTTGCTGTTGGTTTTTTCTTTTCTTCCTCAGTGTAGATAATGTCAGCTTCTCTGCTTCCTGGAGTATTTGGCTAGTTACCCAAAGTACATTAACATTTGCCATCCTCACTCTTCATCTACACATCTGGCACAGTCACAGCAGCTTCATACTGAAGTCTGGGAGCAGGAGGGGGACAGAGTAATACAAAGTGATCCTTCTCTTAGCACACATATTACTCAGGATGGTGTCTTTCTTCCTACACCATCCTTTTTATCTTTTTGTTCCTGCTTCACCTGCATAACACATAGGGTTAGGAACAAATCTTACTGTGGTATTAATTGCTCTGAGGCACTCCTTCAGTGTGTGGGCTATGGGGCATCTGTACCTCTAAATAAAACTTCAGGATTATCTGGGTTCTGTACCTTCTTCTGTCATTGTCATTTCACTCCTGTTAGGGAAAGGTGCTCTAAGAGCATTGAGACAGTGAGTAGGAAGTAAGAGCTTCAGGAGTATTTTCTCAGCCTCAGAAAAGCATAGGAAGAGTTCAGGGAAGAAATGCACCAATAAAAGCCACAGGAAATGCAGTGAGAACCTAGTTTTCACCTAAATTGTACCCATCTCAGATTCAGATACATCTGATAAACCAGACCCACCAGTGATCTAACTGTGAGAGTCTAAGAGGAGCCCAGGCACTCCAGCTTGGTGTGCTAAGGAAGCCGAGCAGTAAATATTACATATTTATCACTTTTAGAAGATTGCAGGGGGGTAATCCTCTTTTCAGCACAGTTCTGCCAGACATGCATACATCCTTGGTTCTCCTAAATGTAAGGAAACAGGTTTCTCTGTGATTACCAGAAGCAGTGGCAGAAGTAGGTACCTGTGAGAGGGTTTCCCAGATAGTAGGGTGAGAGACATAGGCAGCATGCTGAATACAAGAAGAAAGCAAAGCACGGCATGTAAAAGTAGAAAAGGAATATAGCCACAGTCCACTTCCTCACAGGGATATGGGCTGAAAATGTGTAGTCATGGAGCATCATGGAATGCACTTTGACTGACCAAAATGACTATATTGTCACTAGGCAGTATAATCTTTTGGAATGATTGTCATATATGTGATGGCTTCCTGGGAAGCTGACTGACGCATTGTTATAAAGTACATGACTGTATTTATAACTCCTGCTTGAGGGGCCCTCAGGAGTTACTAGATGACTTTGAGGGCAGGCACAGATCCTACAAAAGCAAATGAAGCTACTAGAGAAGTTTTGCTCTTAGTGAGTAAACAAGTTAGAGGGACCAAGAAAAGGCTCCTTAATACGCAAAGGGAAGTGATGACCTGGAACATTCGATTTCCCCTTTGTAGCCAGTCCCATGGCTGAGAAAAGGCACCCTAAGGAGTGCCTTTTAACAGTCTTGGTTACCAGGGGGGCACTGCATGCCAATGTCTGAGCTGAGAAATTACCTACATTTTACCTGGGTAAATCTCACAACCCTGACAAGCAGGCAGCAGCATCTGCTGTTGCACAGATGAAGAAACAGGTACATTTGGGCCAGGAACTCAGAATTGCTCTGACTTTGGGCTGGGGTCAAATACGTAGTGACTGGGAAGTTGCTTCATACTGTCTCATGGGGAGCACATATATCCTTGTTGCTGTTTTCTTTCCTGGTCTGGCAGATGCTTATTTCTGGGGGGTTTTTTTGTTTGTTTGTTTTTTAAGGAGGCATAATAATGGCCAGAAACAATAGGAGAATAGATTCCTTTAACCAGTAGAGTATTTGCTGAGTAGTTCTTTACTCCTAAGGAGAAAGAGAAATGTAAAGGCCTAGTCCTTGTCCTAAGTAAATTTATATAGTGTGTGGGAAGATACGGAAGAAGTAACACAAAAATTTGTATCAGAAGTTTTGACAAATGTATGAGTGGTTAGAATGCTCTGGAATTACAAAGGAGGTGTGGTTCCTTGGAGACCAGGTTGTCAGGAAGGTATTCATAATGGAGCCGCAGCATAGGCTGTGCCTGAGGGGGAAAGAGAATGTCTTACAGATGGTGACAACTGTATACAGTAGCACCTTAGGGCCTGTGCACAGAAAGTTTTGGATTCCCTTGTTACAGTATGTTCTCTTAGTCGCTTCTGTGAAATGAAGTTCATTTTATTCCTATTCTAAAAGTAATGTTCATAATAATTTAATACCTGCACAAGAGAAAGCCATCAGTAATGACACCTGGAGCTGGGCATAGGGGTACACGCCTGTGTTCCCAGAACTTTAGACATGGAACTAAGAGGCTCAGGAATTCAAGATCATCCTCAGCTACATTGCCTGTTTGGGGCTAGCCTGGGCTACATGAGATTAGACCCTGGTTCCAAAACAAACAACAAGCTGGGCATGGTAGTGCACACCTTTGAGCCCAGCACTCAGGAGGCAGAGGCAGGTGAATCTCTGTGAGTTCAAGGGCAGCCTGGTCTACAGAGTGAGTTCTAGGCCAGTTGGGGCTACAGGGAGACCCTGTCTCAAAAAGACCAAACAGACAACAAAAATAACTGTCCAAAACAAACAGGATTTTTTTTCTTTTCTTTTTAAAAATATTTTTATTTTCTTTGAGAATTTCATACAATGCATTTTGATCTTATTCACCCCTACTACTCCCCCTAACTCCTCTCAGATCTGCCCCCTTTATTCTTTTTTGATAACCTACGAAGTCTAATTTGTGCTGTCCATATACTGATCCACTGGAGTCTACCAACCTACCAGGGATCACACCCTTAAAGAAAACAGACTTTTTTTTCCCAGAAGCCATCAACTGTCAATAGCTCCTCTGAGGTGGGGGATTATGAGTTCTTCCCAAAAAGGGAATATTCTGATAGATCTCTTTTTAGACTTTTTCATTTATATGGTGTTTTACTCAGACTAGAAATAAATTTCTGTATTCTGTTTTTGCCTAAATTTTATCATAAGCATTCTCCAATTACAAGTTCTTTGTAAACATAAAAATTTCAGTGGCTGTATAATGTACTGTTGAGTGAATACCCTGAAATATGCTATAACCTAGCATTAGGCAAAAATTGAGAGTACAGTTTGTGGAAAGCTCTTTTAAAAAAAATACTTTATTATTTTTATGTGCATGAGTGTATTGCGTGCATGTAGGTAAGTGCACCCATGTCATGAAATGCCAGTGGAGATCAGAAGAGGGGTCAGATCCCCTGGAACTGGAGTTATAGATGGTTGTTAGCCACTATGTGAGTGCTGGGAATCGAGCCCAGGTTCTCTGCAAGGGTAGCCAGTGCTCTTAACCACTGGGCCATCTCTCCAGCCCCAGAAAGCTCTTTCTAACTCAGGTGACATATAAGTAATCCTGTGATTCTGGGCCCATGTGGAAACCAGAATGTAAGTCAACCCCATTAAGTCATGAAATGGAAAGATGGTTAAGTTCAGTGGAAGATAGATAGAAATAAACAAACCATGTGTCATGGTTCAAATAAGAAGTGTCCCCCACAGGCTCAGCTGTTGAAAACTTGGTGTCTAGTGGTGGTGCTATTTTGGGAGATGTTAGAAACTTTAGAAGATAGGGCCTAGTTGGAGGAAGTGAGCCATTAAGGCATGCCTTTAACAGTTACCACTTGTCCTGGCCCCTCCTCCTATTTCTGCTTGCCAGCCCCCATAAATGGGCAGCTTTGCGCCAGTCCATGTTTCCCAACATGATGTCTTAAGCCTCACATCAGGCCCACAGCAATGAAGCCAGCCAACTGGAAACTAAAACCTCAAACTATAAACCAAAATAAACCCTTAAGTTGTTTCTGTCAGGTTTTGTTTTGTTTCATTTCATTTTTTGTCACACCAGTAAAGTCTGATTAGCACACTTTAAATAATGTATTCCTGAAGCTGGGGACTGAGGTGGGTCCCGTATCCCCAGCCTGTCATTCCTGCCTCATCCCCTTCCCACCACACCCCAGGCTCTGTGAAGTGCAGTTCATCTTCTCCACCCAAGACCATCAGCAGAGTGGGGTCTCCCTGCCCTCCCAGCCCCCCAACCCACCCCTTTCCAGCAAAAATCCAGCTCCAACTGACTCTCGTCTTGGGAGGCCACCGAAGACTACTTTAAATAGAAAAAAAGAAGTTGAATAATAAAATCAGGAGTCAAAATCAAAAAAAAAAAAAAAAAAAAGAAAGAAAGAACGCATGCCATCTGCAAATAAGTGAATAAGTTATTTTGTAGGCTTTTTATTGAAAGTGTGAGAAAAAGGATCTGGAGTGGGCAAGAAAATGGAATGCAACTAGGCAATTGCTTGTTCATTAAATATTTGCTGAGAATTTAAATATTTTATTATTTTTATGTGTATGAGTGTATTGCCTACATGTGAGTGTACCCGTATTGTGTGACGCCGCGGAAGTCAGAAGAGGGCTTCGGTTCCCCTGGAACTGGAGCCAAGGTTGGCTCGCAGCCTCCATGTGGGTGCTGGGAATCGAACCCAGGTCCTCTGCAAGGACAGTCAGCGCTCCCTACTGCTGAGCCATCTCTCCAGCCCCTGAGAATTTATGCTACACAATGTTCTAGACCCTGTGAATAAAACAGTGAACAAAGCATAGAGAATCTTTATTCCCTGGAGCTTATATTCTAGTTGGGATAGGGAAATAGCTGACAAATAGGAAAAAAGGGAAAGAACTAATTTTGATTGAGTGGCTAGAAAGTCTTCTCTGGGAAGGTTGCAACTAAGCAAAGACCTTACTGGTGTAAAGAAGTGAGCGTTGCCCATTCTTGCTAGTACAGCTGTGTTAAAGGTCAGTGATCCTTAAAACTATTCTTTATTGCATAGTTCAGTGAATATACAAAACATATGTTCCAAGTTTCATAGATTCACTTTTTCTAAAACAATGAAAAATTTCTGACATTTGTCATAGTGGGCACCCATATACTCACTGCCAGAATGAACCATGAATGTTTCACCATTTATGGTGGTTAATATCCATTGTGAACTTGATGGGCTTTAAAATCACCATGGAAACAATTCCCTCAGCAGGTCTGTGAGGGGTTCTCTGGATAGGTTAATTGAAGTGGGAAGATCCACTCTGAATGTGTTCAGTATCATTTGGTGGGCTGGGGTAGAGGACGCATATAAATGAGAAAGGAACCAAGCACCAGCATTCATCTCTACTTCCTGACTATACATGATGTAACCAGAAACTTCATGCTCTACTGCCATTCCTTCCCCACTAGGATGTACTTCCCTTCCCCAATTCCTCAAACTCAGTAAGCCAAAATAAACCCTTCTGCTCTTAAGTTACTTTGGCCAGGTATTTTGTTGAAACAAGAGGTGATTAATAACTACACCATCCTTGCTTATTGCCTTTCTGCCTTCCTGCCCATCCCTCTCCCATCTTGGATTTAATTTTAGCCTTCATGTCCTTACTCTTCATTTTGGTCAATTTTTTTATTTCTGGCATTTATGAAAGAAACCTTTCTTCCACTACAAAACAAGGATAGCAGTAGCAGTCTTTGATAGGATTTGTAGCATGGATTAGGTATAAATGTGAAGTGTTGAATGTGGCACATCAGCTCAGAGCTTCCTGTGATTTTCCAGAGTACTTTAAGGTTTATTTGAGTCCTACCTAATTACAGTTCATTTCTAGAGTTTCCCAGACCCATTTTGAAGCAAGAAAAAAATTAACTTGGTTATTACCCCTTCAAAAATCAAGCACATTAGAGGAGGCGAAGTGGCAGCAGTTGCTGAAAAGTGTCTCCTCCTCTTTGTGTGGGATGTTCTAGTGTTGTTAGGGCAGATGTCCTCACTTCTACCTGTGTAGTGCCTACTCTACAGAGCCAACAGTGACCTGGGCTTTAGATGGATGGGTACACTCATATGCCACAATGGGCTGGAATCTGGTATTAATGTTACATAGCTCTATAGAAGGATACAGAAGAGGAAACATGATATTTTGTCAGCAGACAACAAGAAATTCCCCAGGGACCCTTTTGCCTACCTAGACATAGGTGTGCAGCCCCCGATGACACACTCGGCCATTACTGAGACCATCCAGCAGCTGTGGGCTACCCAAGTATGGGAAGCTCAGCACAGCACTTGTCATAACAGCCCATTGCATAGCGTCCAAGTCCCACGGACAACCCCATAGGTGGAAGAGTGACACAGAAGCTTGAGTTTTCTGAAAATGTTTTATACAGTCCTAGATGAGAACCTCCTCATCGGCCTCCAGCCTGCTCAGCTCTCAGTGTGGTGTAGTTCTCTTCTGGGGGAACTGTCTTGTGGTCAGACCAGCTGCCCCGTTACTTTTCTGCTGGGTACGTAGTAGGTAGACTTCCAACAAGCCTTGCAACCCTTCTAAGACTTTAAGACTCTTAAGATGATTTTGCATAGAAACCCAAGACGAATTCAGCCACTGCATATTTCTCTATCCTGATGTGACAATGGCAGACGTCATCCACAGTACATTTACTCGTACCCTCATCTTTACACAAGGAATCCTTTCCTGTAAAAGTACAGTAAAGGTGTAGAAAGAGAAAAGGCTGTTTGATTTTTCCCTGAGAAAGAAGATTCTTGGTTTCCTTCTCAAGTAGCGTAGGTCTAGTCTGAGGAGAGGCCTGTCTCTGTTAGTGCTAAAAACCCTGTGAGCACTAAGCAATAGGAAACTATTAAATAACAAGAGAGGAATTACTTATTTATTTCCATGTTCTACCAGTCTCCTCATTGGTTCCAAGAATAGAGTGTTGGAAGTAGAATTAACTTTGATATTAGCATCATTGCTCTAACTTTCTGTCAAAGTTTATAGTTCCCGTATCATCTCATGATTCTCAATGGCTATATGATAAAGCTTTATGTCTGTTTGCTTGATGGTCACTTTAGAATGAGGGATTATAATGGCAGTTCACAGTTATTAAGCATTTCTTTCATGCTATGTATGTATTGCGTTAGGCACTATACATGTCTTTAATTTATAATATTCATTTTAGGTAGATACTATTGTTACTCTCATTTTATAGGTCAGAAAACTGAAGCACACAGTCAAAAAGGAACAGAACCAACATTTAACATCATCTGGCTTCAGAATGTATGGTCTTACCATATTATAGTGTCATGCACTTATTTCCTAACTTTTTTTTTCCTACAGGGTTTTTGGTTTTTTTGTTTGTGTTTATGGTGCTGAGAATTAAAACTAGAGATTCAGATATTCTAACCAAGTGGTCTCTCATTGAGTGTGTCCCTTGCTATGTATAGTAATTAACATGTACAATACAGAATCATGTTGTAAACTAATGAAGTGACTGTTCATCTTCTTACATAGCTATGTTGATGTGTTCAATTACAAGTGATCTCTCTCATTTTTTTCATTAAATTATTGATCTGACACTTAAGAGAGTAAAGGGTATTCTTGTATTGAGTTTTTTTTCTGGTGACTATAAAATACATTTATCATCAACAAACTTGGTGGTCTTTTTTTTTTTTTTTTTTTTTTTTTTTTTAAAAAAAAAAAAAAAAAAAAAAAAAGAGGACGATAAATCTTTCACTGTGATATATCAAAATAAGAACTCCCAGAGATCCGCCTGCCTCTGCCTCCCGAGTGCTGGGATTAAAGGCATGTGCCACCACGCCTGGCAGTAGTCTTATTTTTTATATTTCCCATAATAAATGCATTTTCCTCTGCTCTTAGTTCCACCTCCCTCACAGAGCTTGCTTGTATGTGTTGTAGTAGCAAGTGACAAAGCTTATGCTTACACCCCATGAGAAAGCCAGGCTCTAGTTGCAGGTACCAAGTTAGCCCCTATTCACAGGGTTCTGTCCTGGTTGACCTCCCTTCTCACTCCCTTTGGATCTTACGGTTGCTGGCTCACTAAGAAGAAGTAAAGATTGGAAAGATTATAGCTATCTTTGGTCATGTTAAATCTGAGTGTTGTATTTACTTACCTGAAGTTATTAAGAGTTGCTTATAGGGCTGGAGAGATGGCTCAGTGGTTAAGAGCACTGACTGCTCTTGCAGAGAACCCAGAGGACCTGGGTTCAATTCCCAGCACCCACATGGGGACTATGAACCGTCCTTAACTCCAGTTCCAGGGGACTCCGAAGCCCTCTTCCTACCTCAGCAGCATTGCACGACACGGGTGCACTCACATACATGCAGGCAATACACTTATACACATAAAAATAAAAATAATAAATTTAAAAATTGCTTATATTGTAAAGTCCTTAATCAGAGAATCATTCTAACTTATACGTGGGAGATCAGATCTAGCCCAAAGTCCCCTCCACCTTTTTTTTTCTTTTGCTGGTGAAATATTTGAGATTATAGCCTCCTATTGGGATTGACGTACACTGAAAAATAATCCAATGAATTTTTTTATTCCTGCTCATTTGAATGTCAAAATTTGGTTTCATGATATTTCATCTTTTCTTTTTTTACATTTATTTATTTTCAGGAGGGCAGTTGCATTCATGCCATGGTATGCATGTGGAGGTCAAAGGACAGTTTGTGGGAGTTGATTCTCTCCTTCCACCATCTCAGTTCTGGGATTGAACTCAGGTTGCCAGGCTTGGTGGCAAGTGCCTTTATTCTCTGAACCATCTTGATAGCCCCCATCTCAAATATTTTTCTCTCACATGTGTTTCAATTTCAAAATGCTTCACTATACTTGCTTTCACTAAAAATGTAATTGCTGTAACTTTATCTTCTGGTTATTTTAACAGTAAATTTGATCTTCCCACAGGAGAATATTAAAAAGTGAACCTCCATATCCCCAGGAAATGAGTGCCCTAGCTAAAGACCTAATCCAGCGTCTTTTGATGAAAGATCCCAAGAAGAGATTGGGATGTGGCCCACGAGATGCTGATGAAATCAAAGAACATCTCTTTTTTCAGGTGAAATTTGGGTGTTTGGCATTCTTGGGAGATGAGTGAACATAATCCCTCTTGGGGCCATTTTCACTTGGATTTCCTCTCCCCCTGCTTTATGACAAATACCCTGTAGGAAGGACCAGACGTATGCTTGTATAGTCCTAAATTGTTTCCCCCCCTAAAGCAGTGGGAGTATAGAAGACCATCATAGCATTACATTTTCTCCATGCTGATGTTCAACCTTTTGACACTGAGACAGAATATTGTTACTTACAGAATTCATGCTTGAAAGCCATAGAATCAAAATACCAGAATTGCTACAAAGAAATCATGTTTTAAGGTAGTTAATGATTTTGTGTGGGGCCACATTCATGGATGGCATGTGACCTGCAGTGTGGGCACAACAGTTTTTGCATAGTAGGCTGTGGTTGTGACTTTGGGAATATGCATATGGACTAAGGAGACTATATATTCCTTGAGTATCTCTCAGAACAAGAGCTATAACTGACACCATGTCTTGTTTTCAGATAGTAATTGGTAATTTCAACTCTTCTGTTCCCAAGAGAAATCTTAGAAAATTCTAAACCTACCTGTTTCTCAGTTACATGTCTGTGACATGTAGTTTTCCTTTTTTCTGCCTTGCTCCTATGATAGTGCTTTTCTTCTGAAAAAGCTTAAGACATGATTCTACTGAGCACCAACACATCTGCCCAAGTCAGTTTCCTCAGTTTGTTCTAAGTAAAGGCCAAAGAATTATAAATAATTGGAAAAAAATTTACTGAGCTGGCTAGTTATTTCTGTCTAAATAGTAAAACCTGGGATAGCATGCATGACCTTTATTTCTAAAATTCTAAACATATATGACTTTTAAATGATTTCACTTATCAACAAGCATGATCTAAATATTTAATATCTGGAGGAGTCATCCCAAATTTTATGTTTTTATTCTTTAAGCTTTTGTATTATCACCAAAACACATGACCAGAGTTTAGTAATCAAAGAAGAAACTGTTAAGTAAACTTCCATATTGTTATCTATTGATTTTTTTTTTTTTTGGTTTTTTGGTTTTGTTTTTTTTTTCCTTTTTTTGTTATCTATTGATTTTTTTTTTTTTTGGTTTTTTGGTTTTGTTTTTTTTTTCCTTTTTTTGTTATCTATTGATTTTTAAATAGGAAAAAGTGAGACTGGGGTATAGCTTAGTGGTAGAGCATTTGCCTAACATGTCTGAGTTTCATCCTCTGCAGTAGTAGGGGGTGGGGGGATGCTTATTGAAAATAAGATCTCTCAAGCTGGGTGTGGTAGTGCACACCTTTAATCCCAGCACTTGGGAGGCAGCGGCAGGTGGATCTCTGTGAGTTCAAGGCCAGTCTGGTCTACAGTAGTGAGTTCCAGGACAGCTGGGGCTGGTGCACCCGTATCGTGCAATAAGACAAAAAAAAGAAAAGAAGGTCTCTTTATTTCTCTGCTTGAAAAAGAGCATCTTTATTTTAGTCTCAGTGTAATCCAGTTTTTAAAATTTTTATTTTTTTTTTTATGTGTATGAGTGTATTGCCTGCATGTATGTGAGTGCACCCGTATCGTGCAATGCTGTGGAGGTCAGAAGAGGGCTTCGGATTCCCCTGGAACTGGAGTTAAGGATGGTTCCTAGCTGCAGTGTGGGTGCTGGGAATCGAACCCAGGTCCTCGGTAAGAGCAGTTAGTGCTCTTAACCACTGAGCCATCTCTCCACCCCAATGTATTCCATTTTTTAAACATTACTGTAAAACTTAAAAGAGTTGAGTGATAAATACATTTAGAATACAATGAACCCGGTATTGTGCATTGCATAAATTCATATGGCTGAGAAAGGTTAGTATTTAAACGACCATTATATCTTGTTCATAAGTTTGGCTCAAAAATTAACAAGTAAGCCAGGCGTCCTGGCTAATGCCTTTAATCCCAGCGCTTGGGAGGCAGAGGCAGGTGGATTTTTGTGACTTCGAGGCCAGCCTGGTCTACATAGTGAGTTCCAGGACAGCCGCGGCTACAGAGAGACACTGTCTCAAAAAAGTCCAAAAAAAAAAAAATTAACAAGTAAAATTCAAGAAGTTATTTAAAAAAGAATGCCCCCTGTCGTATTTTTCTAAGACCTTTTCCTCCATTGTTTCCTGTGATTGTGAATATTACAATATGTCTTTGGTATTAGAGGTATTTCTCTTCTTGGTAGCTTGGAATAGCAGTCTAAATTTATGTAATTGATTTGGCCTTAAAATTATATAGACCAGAATTCAACTTATTAAAAGATCTACATGGTCCCTTTCTCCATAAAGGAGCAGAGGTGGGAAGAATCACAATAGCATTCAGTTTTCTACACATTAAACATTGTCCTGCTAATAACATATTTCTTTAAATTACCCATTTAGAAGTTTCTCATCTTTAAGATTTTTTTTATTATTTTAAATTTGTTTTTATTAAATTCTTTGTGTATTTCATACAGAGTATCTCAAACAATCTTAATCATCTTTATACCCCTGTGCCCACTGACACCCTCCCATAGCCTCCCCACAGGAGGCTATACTCTGTCATCCCTGATGAGGCCCACTGTGTCATCAAGTGTCCCCATTCCCTGGTGCACATCCATCCACTGAGGTCCATTTTTTAAGCATTTATTTACTGTGTGAGTATGTGTACCAGCTCATGCACCATGGTTCATGTATGGAGGTCAAAGGACAACCCAAGGAGGTTAGTTCTCTCCTTCCACCATGTGTGATCAGAGATCAAACTCAGGTCAACAGGCTTAGCAGCAAACACCTGCATCTGCTGAACCATCTCACCTACCCTAGAAATTTCTTTTAATGTATATTCAATAAGCCAAACACACAGCTATAATGGAAAACATTGCAGCCACTTAGAGGAATGAACACTAACTGGAAAGTGAACACTGTTCAAATCCTATGAACATACATACACTGTTCAAATTCTACCAGCTGGTATTTAAGTGAAAAGGTTAGTTCCTATTTCTGTGATCCAATTTCCTTCTGGCTCAAATAAAGAATATTAATTTATCTCTAAAACCAATTGTAAATGAAAAACTTGAATATCTGTAATTTAATTATTTCTGTTGCCATCACAAGAAAGCATAGTAAAAAACATTTTAGTTTTTATTTAAAAACAATTTGCAGCCGGGCATGGTGGCGCACGACTTTAATCCCAGCACTTGGGAGGCAGAGGCAGGTGGATCTCTGTGAGTTGGAGGCCAGCCTGGTCTCCATGGTGAATCCAAAACAGCTGGGGCTACAGGGAGACCCTGTCTCAAAAAGACCAAAAAAAAATTTTTTTTTAATTGGGGGCTAGAGAGATGACTCAGCAGTTAAGAGCACTGGCTGCTCTTACAAAAGACCGGGATTCAGTTCCTAGTACTCGAATAACAGCTCACAACTATCTCTAACTCCAGTTCCAGGGACTCAGATATCCTCTGTGGTCATTGTACATATGTGGTACACTTACATACATACAGGCAAAACATACTTACACCTAAAATTAAAAATAAGTATTTTTAAGAACCAATTTGCTGAATTCTATCAACCAAAAAGTGCAAGTTTTCATACTTTCCCATCACTGAAATCAATATCCATCATAAAATGTGAATCATCTTACTATTGCTATTGATAATGCTTTTCACTTTCTTGATGGTAGGTAGACTAATACCGTACTATCAATGGTGACATCTTATATTTGAAGACATGGTAATAAGAAATCTGTAAAATTCAATTCAGTAAGTATTATTTTTAATATTTTGAGGATATTTTAATTTGACACAAGGAGTGTAAGAAACAGCAGGGGATTGGGTTTGAATGATACAAAACCCATCAAAATTCAATTCAGTAAATATTTTTAATATTTCGAGGATATTTTAATTTGACTCAAGGAGTGTAAGAAAGCAGCAGGGGGTTGAATTTGAATAATACAAACCCATCTGTTTACTCAGATGGTATATGAGCGGGTAGACAAGAGGTTAGGATTATCATTTGAGGGAGCTAAGAGGCGATATCTAAACTATTTTAGTAGAGTTGAATGACAACTGCTCCTACCATAGCATCATTTAAACTTCAGATGTAAACAAACACTTGATTGTGGCGCTTTCACATTTTAATCTGTCTAGATGACCCAAAGGAAAACCAGTGCAAAAGGTGAATTCATTGAGTCCTAGAATTCACTGAGTCTAGAAAATAGAGTATTCCTACAGAGTTAACATCATATCCACAGACCATGTTAAAGCCCTTCATTGCAATATCTTGTGTTTCGAAGGGGGTTTCTTTCTTTTCTTTCTTTGTTTCAGCTCCTTTTGTCCAAGGCTAAGGACAAAAATAATTTTTTTCTGGTATATAAGGGTGAACCAGTGTGGCTTGGTGCCACCCAGAGGACACTGAAATTCCTGCTGTGGGGAAGCAGGAGGCTCACTTGGAGAGGCAGCCTTTGCTGGAGCTAAAAGCTGCAGTCTGAAAACAGGCTCCTCCTTGGAAAAAATCATATTTTTAATTCTTGCTTTAAAATATGCAGTTTTTATTTTTAGTTTCTCTTCCTATTAATTAAAATCCTAATCTCTTTGTTCATATTTTGACTTTGTTGATTTCTACTTTGTTCCAATCTTCCTTCTCTGCTTTAGAAAATAAATTGGGATGATTTAGCTGCCAAAAAAGTATCCGCACCATTTAAACCAGTGATCCGAGATGAATTGGATGTGAGTAACTTTGCTGAAGAGTTCACAGAAATGGACCCCACCTATTCTCCTGCAGCCCTGCCCCAGAGCTCTGAGAGGCTGTTTCAGGTAATCTTCCAGTATGCTAGATGTGCTTTAGAAGAAAAAGTCAGTTTTCCTCTAGTAAAGTAGTGTTGTTGATATCTTAAAATCAGGGTTCTTGTTGGGTGTGGTAGCGCACAGCTTTAGTCCCAGCACTTGGGAGGCAGAGGCAGGCCTCTGAGGGTTCGAGGCCAGTCTGGTCTCCACAGTGAATCCAGGCCAGCAGTGGCTACAGGGAAACCCTGTCACAAAAATACCAAAAAAAAAAAAAAATCAGTGTTCTCTAATCTCTATAAAAAATTACAGAGAGCCAGGCATGGTAGTACAAGTCTTTAATCCCAGCACTCAGGAGGCAGAGGCAGGCGGGTCTCTGTGAGGTCAACGCCAGCCTGGTCTGCATAGTGAGTTCCAGGACAGCTGGGGCTACAGGGAGACCCTGTTTCAAAAAGACAAAAA
>NW_008358490.1:3024162-3090772 GCF_000622305.1 Nannospalax galili
ATATCAGATTACTATTATCTGAAGCTTATGGTTTGCTAAATAACAGATTTATTACATTATTTATTTGTTTGTTTTTTCACATAAGTATTCATTTTATACCTGAAAATTTATTTTTGTTGAGACTTATATAGAAGTTATAATGATATTTTTTACTTGGTTCATATAAAATATTCGTAAGTTTGAGGTTGTCTGATTCTTTATCTCTAGTGAATAATTATACATGCTTTCAGAGTTAAAGACTTAGAAAGGGGGTTAGGGATGTAGCTCAGTTGGTAGAGTGCTTGTCTAGCCTGCGCAAAGCCCCTGGTACAGTCTGCAGCATTGCATAAAACCAAATATGGTGTCCTGCACCTGTAATCTCAGCACTTGGGAGGATCAAAAGGTCAAGGTCATCCTCAGCTACACAGTGATTTCAAGACTAGTCAGTGCTACAGTGAACCCCTGTCTTAAATAAATAAACAACAATGATTTATAAAAAAATTTTTACAGAAAAAAATTTTTATTTTATAAAAATTTTTTCCCCAACTATCACCCTCCCTTGACCCCCCTTCCCCTTCTTGGTCCTGTAAATGGGAGCAAAGGACAAGGATGTATGTGATGATTAGTGTTAATTGCCAATCTGACCAAATCTGGAATCACATGAAAAGAGAGTCTAGTGAAGGATTAGGTAGGCCCGTGGGCATCCCTGTGAGAGATTTTTAACTGGGTTAATTCAAATGAGTGGCACCATTTCATGGGCTGGGTCCAAGACTAAATGAAAAGGAGAAAGGGAGCTGAGCACAAGCATGTGTTGCTCTCTGCTTCTTGACTATGGATGCAATATAACCAGTTGTCTCAAGCTGTGACTTCCCTGCAGGGATGGACTATATAACCTGGAACTGTGAGCTAAATAAACCTTTTGTCCCCTAAGTTGATTTTTTCAGAGTATTTTACCACAGCAACAATAAAAGAAACTAAAACAATATGTGTATATGAAAATGTCATAAGGAGGGGTTGAAGAGGTGGCTCAGCAGTTAACAGCAATGACTGCTCTTGCAGAAGACCTGGGTTCAATTCCCAGCACCCACATGGCACCCAACAACTGTCCATAACTCCAGTTCCAGGGGATCTGATGCCCTCTTCTGTCCTCTGAGAGCATTGCACAACACGGGTGCACTTACATGCTTGCAGGCATAACACTCATACACAAGATAAATAAATAAGAAAATGTCATAAGGAGACCCATCATTTGTATAACTTAAAAAATTAAAAATTAAGAGTTTTATTTTTAGAAAAAAAATTTTTATCACAAATAAGATACTCCACCTGTTAAACTGTATCATAGCTATACTTCTCTGGCCCCTGTAGATGCCTCTAGTATGGTTTAATCTGGCCTTGTAGACTGTGCCTCTTGTTTATCATGTCACTCTGAGGCTCATGACCAAGTACTTATTAGATGTTTGTTGATGAACTAGTGAATGTCCTAGCTTGAACAGAGATCCATCATTTGTCACTTCTGGCTTACCACATCATTCTTCCATTATGTTCTTTCATTATATTCCTAAACTCAATTTTTTTTTTTTTGGCCTTTTTGAGACAGGGTCTCCCTGTAGCCCCAACTGGCCTTAAACTCACAGAGATCCACCTGCCTTTGCCTCCCAAGTGCTGGGATTAAAGGTGTGCACCACACTCCCAGCCCACAACTCAATTTTAAGTTTAGCTATTCTGAAAACATAGAATGCAAATCCGATAATTGCTAAATTAGAAATTAAGTTTAATGAAACTTGTTCTTTTTCTCCTTTGAAATACAGTAGCACTTGGACCATGACCTAGTTAACTTCTCTATTGTTGTGATGAAACACTGACCAAAACAACTTGGGAAGGAAAGGGTTTATTGCATCTTATGCTTCCAAGTGTCAGTCCGTCTTTGAGGGAAGCCAGGTAGAAACCTGGAGGCAGGAACTGAAGCACCAACCACGAAGGAACGCTGCTTACTGGCTTTCTTCTCTGGTCTGTGATCAGCCTGCCTGCCTTCTTATACAACCCTGGACCATCTATCCAGGGATGGCACTGCCCACAGTGGGCTGGGGCAGCTGGGCCCTCCCACATTGCTCAACAATCAAGAAAGTGCCTCACAGGTCCAGTTGAGCTTTCCTCTTCCCAGGTGTATCAAGTTGACAACTGACGCCAAAGACAGACCACTTTATTTGGCGTGTTAACTATCTTTTTTGAGAGGCAATTGAGTTTATAAACTAATATCAGCAATGCAAAGGAATTACAGGCTTGAATTAAGAGGTTTGGGGGGTGGAGTAGGGAGGAAGCTTCCTTTTTTCTACTGCTTTTATTTGGTTTAGTTCTACCAGAAGATGGCATTATTTCCTTTGAAAAGCATTTTTCTGTTGAGTTGCAATAACTGCATTTTGGAATGCATATAAAATTACATTTGTCTGAATATTTCCAGTCTACACCAAACTGAATTGTAAATCTTTGTTTTCTACCTTCTCTTTTTTAGGGCTATTCCTTCGTTGCTCCTTCTATCCTCTTTAAGCGTAACGCAGCTGTCATAGATCCTCTTCAGTTTCATATAGGAATTGAACGTCCTGGAGTGACAAATGTTGCCAGGAGTGCGATGATGAAGGTATATAGATGTAGTTACTTTGATCGTGTATTTATAGTTTCCATGAATGTTTAAGCACTAACTGATGTTCTTGAGTCCAGTAAACTTAATAGACTATCATTCACCTAAAGGACAATTTTAGAAAATGAGTAAATGAGTGGAAATGACAGTATGTTCCCTGGAGAATTAACATTGATTTGAGCTCCTTTTTCTAATAATTGAGGATGATATATCCTGAATTAATATATAGATGAAAATATAAACTGAGTAAGATGAGTTTTAGATGATTAATTACATTGTTATTTATTAATAGTAATAATGTCACATTAACTTGCAGTTTTACTTAACCTTTGTGTATTACTAACCTTTTATTAAGTTAAATGATGTTGATTTCTTACCAGGACTCTCCATTCTATCAACACTATGACTTAGATCTGAAGGACAAACCATTGGGAGAAGGAAGTTTCTCAATTTGTCGAAAGTGCATACACAAAAAAAGCAACCAAGCATTTGCTGTCAAAATAATTAGCAAAAGGTATGACCATTTGTAGCAGTCTTTCTTCTGTATTTATCCTACTCAATGAGTTCTGTAAATTAAGATTTTTATGGAAAGGGAAATCAACAGTGTATTGTAAGCCTTTTTTTTTCTTTCTATGTGCTTTATTAGTTGTTCCATGATGCTTCTAGTGCTAGCATTTTCTGATGAAGTAATAATCCATTTTAATTGCACTCTGTTGCATATTTGATGGAAAAAGCTCCTTGTGGCAATGACATATTTAACCAAACTTGCTTAGTAACTTCTATTAGTCGAATATTTTTCTCCAAAATTATTTGGCGAGCTACTGGTAGCTTTGGGAACAAAGCCAGCTAGTTGTTCTGGTAACAGATTCTTATTTTCATGATTGTATATTCTCATTACCAAATTGTCAGGCAGTGAGTCTCTTTTCTGACTCAGGGGGATAATTTTCTCAAAAAAGAATGTTTTACTTCATGGGTGGCATGATTCATTACATGGAAATTTCATTTTGATACGTTGACATGTATATTCTGAATGCAATGTAAATAAAGACAAAATTAGGGCTGGGGCACTAACATAGAAACTTGCTGGGAGAGACACGTAGATGTTAACTCTGATTTTGCAGGATGGAAGCCAATACTCAGAAAGAAATAACAGCTCTGAAACTCTGTGAAGGACACCCCAATATTGTGAAGTTGCATGAAGTTTTTCATGATCAGGTATTTCGTAAGCTTCCTCCCCTTTCATGTGTACTAATTTATATACAGGGTCAATTTCACAGCAAATTTACAATGTGCTGAGTTAGAGTCAGATACAGATTATCACCCAGACGCTAGGAAAGGCAGAGAAAACACCTCCCACACTTTTCCAAGTCTGAATCAGCTCAACCTTTCACTTCTACCTTCCTTGATCCATTGTTGGCATAGTGACATGGAAGGAGATCAGAGGGGCAAGAGCCCAGTGGTTGTCATAGACTACATCATGCTTATTGCTAGTATAGCTGCCTCCCACCATCACTTAATCACTGCATACTCCTCAGCACTTGTTGATTTTGAGTCTTCAACTTTCAAATGTAGACTCCCAATCCCAGTTATTACAAGCTAAAGGACGAACAGGAATAGAAGGACAAAGATACCCCCTTTCATCTTGTTCCGGGTGGCAGTGTCTACCCGTCTCCAGGACAGGCCCTTCTACATCCTCTTCTACTCTTAGTCCTCCTTTCCATTACAAGGCTCACATAGAAGCCTGTCACTTGCATAGATGGGGGGAATATGATGTGTCTGGTCTGTAGCACCTTTCAGCCCCTCCCATTGCTACCTCCCATGCCTGAAATTGTTCTACTTCAATATTCTTTCCTCTGATACCAGACAGATGATAGAGCCCTGCTCAGGACAAAAATGAGGTACAAATGCTAAAGCTAATCCTGAAAGTGGTTTGCTCTAATTTTAACAATGAAGGGCCTGAGATTCCTAAAGGTCATAAGACTTGTACCAGGGTTGCATAAGTCCTAATCTAGTAAGGAGAACTTGGTACCCAGTTCTAGGCATTCCTCATTGTCTGCTGTGATGTCTATGACTAGGATTGCTGGAACTCAGTTCTGTAGCGCCTTATTTCTGAAAGTACCACAGCCAAGAATGATTCATCATGGTGATGTCACGCAGCAGCAGGAACACATCATAAATATAACAGTTGCTGCCCAGTTGTGCTTTATGTGATCCAGGCACTGTAGCAGAAACTCTACATATATTATCTCAGTCCTTACCTTAACTCTGAAGGAGGAAAGCAAACATTCATAGTTCAGTAGCAGAGGCTCACAGTTTGTTAGTGAAGAGACTGAAGTCCAATTTCAGAGCCCAACAAGCTTTTAATTACTTTGCTCTGCTCCCTTAAAGGAGGTAGATACACAGCCTGATTTTTATGTCAGGCAGTGAGCATCTAAGATTGATTATCATCCTCTACTTTTTGGTTCTCATAGTCAGAGAAGGAATGCCTCAGAAGCAAGAGCTCAGGAGAATGCTCTCCTTGCTCCTCCACTGCCTTCTACCTTGTTGACCTACTCAAACTACCATGGAAGCAGTGAGTCCTCTGTCCATTAGATGTGCACAGTGAAAGATTGGACAGTATCCTTTTGATGCAGATGGAGAGAAACCTCACTTATCAATCAAGGAATCAGTGGACCAACTCTGACACCTCCATCTGTAGTTTTGCATCTGTGCCCCTTGTCATATCTCAATCTAGACTTTGGATCTTTGAACTTCTGACTGATAACAGTTCTCAAGAGTCATGTCACACAGGGCTGGTGAAATGGCTCAGTGGTTAAGAGCACCAGCTGCTCTTTCAGAGGGACTGGGTTCAAATCCTAGCACCCACATGGTGACTAACAACCTTCTGTACCTCCAGTTCCAGGGGAATCCAACACCCTCTTCTGACTTCTGTGGGCATTGCATGACACCAGCACTTAATGTGCATGCAGACAATATACTCAAATACATAAAATACTAATAAGTAATTTTTTAAAAAAGAAGCACATCACAATTTTTAATTTTATTTTTTATTTTTAAGTGTATGAATGTTTTGCCTGCATGTATGTAAGTGTACCCATTTATACAGTGTCCATGAAGGTCAGAAAAGGGTGTTAGATCCCTTAGAACTGGAGTTATGTGCAATTGTTAGCAGCCATATGGGTACTGGGAACCAAAACCCAAGTCCTCTAGAAGAGCAGCCAGTGTTCTTAACCACTGAGCCATCTCTCCTATATCACTAATTTTTTTTAATTTATTATTTTTATTTTATGTGTATGAGTGTGTTGCCTGCATATATGTAAGTGCACCCATGTCATGTAATGCCCTTGGAGGACAGAAGAGGCTGTTGGAGTCCCTGGAACTGGAGTTATGGACGGTTGTTAGCTGCCATGTGGGTGCTGAGATTTGAACCTGGGTCTTCTGCAAGAACAGCCAGTGTTCTTAACCGCTGAGCCATATCTCCAGCCCCCTATATTACTAATTTTATGTCACAAGTTGATTATTTGCTATTTTTGTATTCAAGAATTACTAGAATATAAATTTTCACATGATATAATCCTACATATAGTAGTATAAATATAATTATAATTCTGATGCAGTTGTTGAAATATTCCTTTAGTTTTTCCCATGACAGTGACACTTGAGGTTGCCTAGTTGATCCTTAACATCTACATAGTCATTTTTAACTAGTGGGTGACAGTGATTCAAATGGGTCTTCAGCCTTCAACAGTGTGAGAGAACAGCTCATTTTGTGTCCCATGATCCCTATTTTACATGCTCTATGGGTTGGTTCCCTATTGCTGCTGTAGCAAATCACCCCAAACTTAATACACTTATTATCTTAACAATGAATGGAGATCACAGGTCCAAAGTCAGGCTTAATGATTAATTTTGTTTGTTTTTGTTCTTTGAGACTGGGTCTCCCTGTTGCCTAGTGGTCTGGAACTCACTATGTAAATCAGACTGGCCTAAATCGCACAGAAATCTGCCTGCCTCTGCCTCCTGAGTTCTAAAGGCATGCACCACCACACCCAGATAAAAACAGTTATTTTTGGCCAGGTGTGGTGGCGCATGCCTTTAATCCCAGCACTTGGGAGGCAGAGGCAGGCAGATCTCTGTGAGTTCAAAGCCTGCCTGGTCTACATAGTGAGTTCCAGGACAGCTGGGGCTACAGG
This sequence comes from Nannospalax galili, assembly GCF_000622305.1. NCBI lineage: Eukaryota > Metazoa > Chordata > Mammalia > Rodentia > Spalacidae > Nannospalax > Nannospalax galili. Next base: position 3,030,973 of record NW_008358490.1, read on the forward strand.
GAGACCCTGCCTCAAAAAGAACCCCCCCACACAAAAAATATTTTTAAAAGAATTTATATAGTAAATTATGGATTTTGCAATGAGTATTACTGAGAACCCTGAAATTAATCATTTAGCCCTAAGGTTATCAAACAGTACCTTTCTTACAAGGTAAACTTGCCATGAAATGGGTGTGCCAGATCTCATGGTGGATTTGCATATACCTAGTTGGTAATCCCTTAGATTATTTACCATAGATTTTCAGATTATTGTCAGCACGGGTCATACTTTTAAAACAAAAACTTGCAAACAATAGAGATGATTAGAGCATGGAAATGAGGTAAAGGAAAAGATATATGAAGATTTTACTGAAATGCTTTAAATTTTCCATTACCAAAATGAAGTTCTAAAAGCCACATTATCCTTTGGCTCTTTGCTCTAAAATACAGAGATTTTGTTGGTTGTTTTAACAAGAGATTATTTAAATTTACTGGTGATCAATAATGGTTAGTAAATGTTCTGTGCAATAATAAATGTCTACACATTTTCAATAGGACCTACATTATTTCTTTTCATTATTTTTCTCTAGCTTCATACATTTCTTGTGATGGAACTTCTGAATGGGGGAGAGCTATTTGAACGCATCAAGAAAAAGAAACACTTCAGTGAGACTGAAGCTAGCTATATCATGCGGAAGCTTGTTTCAGCTGTAAGCCACATGCATGATGTTGGAGTGGTACATAGAGATCTAAAACCTGAGGTAAAACAGTGGGCTCTCTTTCATAATTCAACCTGGTATCATTATTAAATATCTCAAATAATTGTGTTTTTAGGAAGGTTGTTTGTTTTTTCTCTAGGGCTGGTAAGTAGATACTGGAAATGTTTCTTAGCACTCCCCTTCTCTTTTCTATGTCAGTCTAAAATAAATTTGTCCCTTTTTTTCCCTTGCCAACTGATCATCTTGAGGTTATATTTATAAGTGTGAGAGCCTTTTATGGGAAAAATACTTTGTGCAACAGTTGTATACTAAAAATAGCCACGGAAAATTTTGTAGCAAAAAGAAATATATCCCTTCTGTATGTGTTCCATCTTGGAGAGTTCCTTTAATGATGTATTTTGAACCTTTGCTTTTCACATTTGTAAACAAATTGGTAAGTAGTAATATAATTCTGTTCTACATACTTAAACATGAAGCATTGTCTTGATTTAATAAGTTTTGTCTTCTTTATGTGTGCTTTTGCACACTCATGTACTGTGATATTTATAGGACTATAGATTTTTTTTTTTTTTGTCTTTTTGAGACAGGGTCTTCCTGTGGCCCCAGCTGACCTGGAGCCTGTTATGTGGACCAGGCTGGCCTTGAACTCACAGAAATCTTCTGGGCTCTGCCTCCCAAATGCTAGGATTGAGGATGTGTGTCACCACACCTGGCTTTGGTCCTTGATTTCTTATCCCTACTTTTCTACCCTTAAACTTCATTGTATGTATATATTTTTTATGTAACCTGCTTCAAGTTATTTCTGGAAAAATGTGTTACAAATTGCCTCTTTGGAATGATAAAAATATTCTAAAAAAATTGCAAAACAAAAAATCATACAAAAAATATAAGGACTTCTTTATATTGTCAGTTAGATAGTATAATCTAGAGAGGATCTGAAGTATATAAGAGGATATGATAAGTTATGTGAAAATAATATACAATTTTACATAAGAGACTTGAGCAGTCCTGGATTATGACATCTGCAGAGAGCCCAAGGGAACAATCCTCCATAGATACCAAGGAAGGACTGTGCACTTGAATGCATATACTTCCATTTTTAAAACATCATTTAATAATTCAAGTAAAAGATAAAATGAGTGTTTTTAGAGAAATATTCTTTTCTGGCTTTACAAAAAAAGAAAATTGTTGGGTGTGGTGGCACACGCCTTTAATCCCAGCACTTAGGGGGCAGAGGCAGGAGGATCTCTGTGAGTTCAAGGCCAGCCTGGTCTACATAATGGCTGGGGCTACAGGGAGACCCTGTTTCAAAAAGACCAAAAAAAAAAAAAAACATCAAATACCCTAATATTTTAAATTTCACTAATATTTTTAATTTACTCGAAAAATAATTACACGGAAACTAAAAGTAATATTCTCTTCTGGAGTGGGAATATGTATAGTTTTTCATCTTTAAAAAATAAATTCCTGATTTTGTTTTTCATTATTATTTTATTTTTTAAAAGGGAGGAATTTCCGTATTTTTGATACTAAAAAGGGATCATTCTGAGTTAAAACCTTATTTGCCAACGTGGGGTCAACTTTCGTGGAATAATGAAGGTTTCCATCAGTTCTGTTCTTTTTTTTTTTTTTTTAATTCTAACTAGTTTATTGAGCTTGCTAATAAAGCTTAGGATGGGGGCTTATTTACAGGGTAGTGCACCCCTCCCCTATTTATGGCTGCATTGGAAAGTCCACACTCAAATATAGATCCTGTGACTTCCCCATAGCCACACAAAGCTGTGAGAGAGGTGCCTCATTGCGTTTTTGGCTTATATATCCTTAGCCCCTCCTCCACATGCAGCTAAGGTCAACTGATTGGGTGAGAGGGGTAACTGACACCTCCCTTGACTCCTTGATGAGCATGGGAAAGAGGTGTGACTATAGCTTGCTGGCAGAGTGGTCACAGGACACTTCCAGTTAACACTCTACCCCTTCCTCCAGCTCTTGCATTCTTTCCACCAACCTCTTCCACAAAAGTCCCTGAGCCTTGAGGGGGATGATAGGTGTGGGATGATCTTCCTCCCATTGTGGCAAGGCACTGAACTTTTGGGTCTCTGCATCATCTGTTTCCCATAGACTGTTAGCCCATTTAAGTGGGATTCCATCTACTATAAAAACACAAACAGCAAGAAGCAAGCACATCTAAACAGTGGCTGCTATAATAACTTAAACTAAGGGAGTAAACACAAACACTTGGACAGTACTTTAGCAGGTGCATCACATCCATCTAACAAAACAATTGCAGTGGCTTCCCACTGGGGCCTGTATTCTCCCCTGCCATAGGGGGTTGGCCTGGTCTACAGTACCAGATGTGTGTTCCACCCCTAGGAGTGGGCATTATAGCCAATTGAAAATTTTCTGGTTGTGCATGCACTAGATGCTCCACTGTTGCACTAGCAGGAACATCTTGTTTGGCATGTTGATAATGCAGCACGTTGAGCAGGGTGTCCATTGTTGAGCAGAATTATAGGGGACCATTCTCTCCCAGTCATCTGCATATCGCCTTCTGGCACCATGAAAGCCACCCATCCAGTGGCCGGGAGTTTCCATCTTAGTCCAAGCTTGACTTCTCCCTCTCCTGTGTTCACATCAAGCAGTGTCTTCAGCAATAGGTTCCCTCTGTCCACTTCCGGTGTACAACCATTATTGGCAATGGCCTTTATTGCTTGGGGGAACCTCTGGGGCCTCTCAGGCTAACAGCTCATAGGGTGGCAACCCATCTCTGGCACTGGGATTTCGGGAGTTTCCATCTTAGTCCAAGCTTGACTTCTCCCTCTCCTGTGTTCACATCAAGCAGTGTCTTCAGCAATAGGTTCCCTCTGTCCACTTCCGGTGTACAACCATTATTGGCAATGGCCTTTATTGCTTGGGGGAACCTCTGGGGCCCCTCAGGCTAACAGCTCATAGGGTGGCAACCCATCTCTGGCACTGGGATTTTCATTCAACAACCATATTGCTTCTGGTAGGACTTTCTTCCATCCCCATATGGTTCCTTCTGTGTTTAAGGCTTTTTTTTTTTTTTTTAACTGTGTGTCTGGCAAATTTTTCCCCCTTTATTCCCATAGTTCTTTGTATATCCCTCCTTCCCCTCTCCCCTTTAACTACCCCCCTTTTACATCTTTCTCCCTTAGTAACACTTTTATCCTACTATTCTCTCAGGTTCCTTCTTTCCCTTTACCTCCCTGTTTCCCTTCCATATTCCTGGTCCCTGCAGTTGCATCAGGATATGCACTCACTTACAAGGATTTGGTGCTAGGATCCACAAATGAGGGAGAACATACATCTTTTGTTTTTCACTTAGTATAACAGTTTCTAGATCCATCCATTTACCTGAAAATTTCATTATTTCATCTTTCTTTAGTGCTGAATAGAACTCCATTGTGTAAAAGGAATTAACCATTTTTGTTAGCCACTTGTCAGTTGAGGGGAACTTAGGTTGGTTCCATCTCTTAGCTATTGTGAAAAGAGCAGCAACAAACACGGTTGTACAAGTGTCTTACAATAGGATGAGTCCTTTGGGTATATGCCAAGGAGTGGTATAACCAGGTCATATGGTAGGTTCATTTTTAGTTTTTTAAGAATTCTTCACTCTGTTTTCCATAAGGGTTGCACGACCTTGCAATCCCACCAGCAGTGAATGAGCATTTCCCTTTCTTTACACCCTCAACCAGCAACCTTAGGACTAAAAATAAGTTGGTTTATCTGGGCCAAATGAATGAACTTAAACACCCAAAACGAAAGTATAACCAAAGATTAAAGGGAACAATGTTGAACACTTTTTAAGATGTTTCTTAGCCATCTTTATTTCTTCAATTGAGAACTCTGTTTAGATCTTTAGCCCATCTTTTAGTTAGGTCATTTGGCTTCTCTATTCTTTGTCTTTTGAGTTCTTTATATATTCTGGATGTTAAACCTCTGTCAGATGTGTCACTATTGAAGTTTTTTAACCCACTCTGTGGGTTTTTTCTTCACTTTTTTGATTGTTTCTTTTGTTCTACAGAAGCTTTTTAGTTCGATGAGTTCCCACTTTTTGATTGTTGACCTTAATTCCTGGGGAACTTCTGTCTGGTTTAGAAAATCCTTTCCTACACCTATATCTTGTAAGTTACTGCCAATATTTTCTTCTATTAGTTTCAGGGTTTCCAGTTTCACATTGAGGTCTTTGATCCATTTGGAGTTGACTTTTGTGCAAGGTGAACGATAAGGATCTAGTTTCATTCTTCTACAGGTGGGGATCCAGTTTTGCCAGCACCATTGTTGAAGATGCTGTCTTTACTCCATTGTGTGTTCTTGTGTGTACTCAGGTTTGGGTCTTCAATGATGTTCCATTGATCTATATGATAATATGTGTCTATTGTTTTGTGCCAGTACTATGCTGTTTCTATGACTATAGCTCTATTGTATACTTTGAGATCTGGTATAGTAATTCCCCCAGCATTGCTCTTTGTGAACAGTTGCTTGGCTATCTAGATTACTTATACTATCTAATTGACAAGATAAACAAGTCTTTACATTTTTTTGTATGGTTTTTTTTTTGCAATTTTTTTTTTTTTTTTTTTTGGTCTTTTTGAGACAGGGTCTCCCTGTAGCCCCAGCTGTCCTGGAACTCACTGTATAGACCAGGCTGGCCTTGAAGTCACAGAGATCTCCCTGCCTCTGCCTCCCAAGTGCTAAGATTAAAGGTGTGTGTCACCACGCCCGGCCTTTTTTTGCAATTTTTTTAAAAAAAAGTTTTCAATCCATCATTGATTGAACCCACAATTAGGTACACGTGTATACGGAAGATTGGATATAATTGATTTAGTCTTTTAAAGGTTTTAAATGTTTGTGTACTTTCTATTACTGTTATTCACATTGCTAGTAATTAATCAAAAGTGATTTTTGTTTTATGAACTTGGAACTTTGATAGCTCCTACTCTGCTTCCTTCATCATAGTTCTCACTCTCCTACGTAACACCCACTGAAAATATGGTGCTCTGTGCCTTGGAGATTAGCTGTCTATTTTTAAATGTGAAAGCACACCACTTAAATGTTTTCTTGATAGACAGGGAACAAGCATGTAGTTTTTTAATGGAAAAGATCTGTTCCATGACTGTATAGAATTCATTTTCACATGTTTTATTCTTTGATAACTGGCCATCTGTCATCTCATGAGTCTCAAATGAGGCAACTGTCCTCTGCAGCAGAATTTAAATTCGTCTTCTTACTTTCCTGATAAAAAGATACTTATGTAGCTTGAAATGAAACAGAATTGTTAGGTTATGGAGAATATTTCACCACAATTATATTCTTTTAAGTTTTAGAGCAATGATAGCAGTTTCATAATAATAGCTTTCACTTTGACTTTTTTCCAAACTGAAAATTTAATCTTTCCCCCATGCAGCTTTTAGGTCTGATTATCCATTGGTAGATGGTTAGATGGCATTCTTTTTCTGTATAGGCAGAATTCTATATTCTAGGTGAGAATTGGATAAATTTAGAAGAAGCTGGCTGACATTCTTAGTAGGCTGCTTTATATTTTTCAAATTGGCCCCATCCTCTTGAAAGATTCAGACATGTTCCGTATATGAGATATTTTCAAATGAAGCTAAAGGGGGATTGACTGATTTCTCCCTCTCCCTCTCCCTCTCCCTCTCCAACTCTCCACTTTGTGCCTTGGGACAGGAGGTGGGAAGTAAGCAATGTACTTTAATTTCACATGTTCCAGAATAGGAGGAACGGATTAAAATCACTAGTTTAGCTTTGAATACCATATTCCCTCATGTCTCCAAGATTTAGGATTAGGGAAGTCCTTCACTAGCCTTAGTGGAATAAACGTAAATCATTTCCAGAGACCTAGCAGGCCTTGTAAAGTTTGGTCCAGATGTGCTTCTCATTGCTGTGTTTAGCACAGTGCCAGGCACTAGAAGACCTCAGCTATTATTGTGGAAAGATATGTATCTCCCAAGTAAACACCTGTAAACCCAAGCTATGATTTCCGTTGTCACAAATTGGGGTTTAAGCATTGTATGATAGAAAATTTAAAGAAACTTTTCAATTTTTTTCTCACTCACCTCATTTTTTTCTTTTTAAGTAAAAGGTTTAAATTTGGGTGTGTGTTTAACCAGGATAGCTATTAATCTGCCCCAACACAAAATAGTAAACTTGCTTAAAACATTATTAGATTGTTTTAAAAGCTCAATTGCACCATTCCTGATCATGAACTTTGTAGATGACAGTGTTGTGTTGCAATGTCAAAAGGATGGACAGACTTGGAGGTTTTCCTTCATTGTATCAGTGGAGCATTCTGTTATGTCTTTTAGTTCTGCTAAAATAGTAACAATTTAAGTGATTTTCAGAGCTGAGAATAATCACTATAAGGGCATAACAGATTTTGTAATGATGTTTAAAAACTATATAGTCAGATTTACTTACTGTGGTGGATCTGTGGTACTTGCTTGATACACTAAATGATTTGTACATCAGTACAGTTAGCATGCATTAAGTATGTAACAAATACAAAAGTATTACTGTAAAGCTTAGTAGAAGGGCGCCTAACTGGATGAATGATTCAGAATAATATTTTCTAAATATTGGAGGCATATCTCTGAATGTCAAAGTATGTTTTATATATTGCTTATTTTAGCAAAAACATTTATTAAATATAGTACAGATTACTCTTGTTTCATTAATAGACTATAGTAGACCTAAATTTATTTCATTTATGGTGTTTGTATATATGTGTGATGCGAGAGGCACGTCATGGTGAGAGGCAGGTATGCACCTGTATGTATACAGGCATAAGCCAGAGGAGGATGTCAAGTGTCCTGCTTTATCATTCTCTACCATACTTCCTTAAGGCAGGGTCTTTCACTGAACCTGGAGTTACATTAGTGACCAGTAAGTTCCATCCTCTATAGATGCATGAATGTCCACATTCATCTTTTTAACATGAGTACTTAGGGATTTGAACTCAAGTCCTCATGCTTTCACAATAACCATTCTAACCACCAAGCAATTTTCCCAGCCTCTCATTTATTATTTTATTCAAAAATCCCTTCAGAGATATTGTCTTGGTTCCACAATAAAATGAATATCACAATAAAGCAAATCAGGAATTTTTTTTACTTTCTCAGTGAACACTCTACTATATTAAGTCTAAAGTAGCCTTGTGTCTGAAGAAACAATGTATATACCTTAATTTAAATATTTTATTGCTGAAAAGTTTAGTGGTCATCTTAGCCTTCAATGAGTCCTGACTCTTTTGCTGGGGGATGGTCTAACCTTGACATTGATGACTGACAACTGACCAGAGTAGTGGTAATTGAAAGTTGGAATGGTTGTGGCAGTTTCTTAAAATAACAGCAATGAAAGTTGATGCAGTGGTTAAGTCTTCCTTTCATGAAAGATTTCTCTGTTAGTGTGATGCTATTGATAGCATTTTACTCACAGAACTTCTTTCAGAATTGGAATCCGTCTTCTCAGTCCATCACTGCTTTATCAGCTAAGTTTATATAATATTCTAAATCCTGTATTGTCATTTCAACAGTGTTGGCAGCATCTTTTCTAGGAACAGATGCCATCTCAAGAAACCACTTTTTTGCTCATCTGTAAGCCCAACTCCTCATGTACTAAAGTTTGATTATGAGCTTGCAATGGTTCAGTCATATCTTCAGGCTCCATTTCTATAATACTCTCTTGCCATTTCCTCCACATCAGCGATTACTTCCTCCACGGAAGATTTGAGCCTCTCAAGATCATTTGTGAGGTTTGGAATCAACTTTTTCCAAACTCCTGTTAGTTTGTATTTTTATCTTGGAATCACAAGTGCTCTTAATGACATCTAGGATAGTGACTCTTTTTCAAAAGGCTTTCCATTTATTTTGTCCAGATCCATCAGAAGAATCATGATCTGATAGCTATAGCCTTAAAAGTATTTTTTTTTCTTTTAAACAGGGTCTCACTGTATAGCCCTGGCTATAGCCTGGAACTTGCTGAAAAGACCAGGCTGACCTCAAACTCACAAAGATCTGCCTGCCTCTGCCTCCCAAGTGCTGAGATTAAGGTGTGTGCCATCTTACCCAGCTAAAAGCATATTTCATAATAATAAGGCCTGAAAGTCAAAATAACAACTTGATCCAGGGCTGTTTGTGGGTGTTGTATAGCAGACATGAAAACAACATTCATATCACTGTATGTCTCCAGCAAAGCTTTTGGGTGACCTCATGCATTGGTAATGAACTTAACTATTTTGAAAATAAATCTTTTTCTGAGAAGTTGATCTCAACAGTGAACATACAATGTTAAGTGAACCATGTTGTAAACAGATGTGCTGTCATCCAGGCCTTGTGGATGACACTTATAGAGCACAGGCAAGAGCATATTTTATATAATTCTTAAGAGTCCTAGGATTTTCAAAATAGCAAATGAGTGTTGACTTCAGCTTAATTTCAAACTGCATCCTCCTCTAATAGGAATGTCAGTCTGTCCTTTGCAGTTTTGAAGTCAAGCTAGCTATAATGTCGTAGACAGCCCTTCTAATTGAAACCTGTTTGTCTGCTTTGCTAATCTGGTAGGTGGTTTAGCCACCCATCAGCAAGCTCAGCTGGATCATCTTGATAACTTGCTGCATCTTCCACATCAGCACCTCCTGCTTCAGTTTGTACTTTGTGAGTTCTGTGACTTATTTTCTTAAACCGTATGAACCAACCTCTGCCAACTAGTTTTAAAGTTTCCTTCTGCATCTTTCTCACTTCTCTCAGCCTATATTGAATTGAAAAGTTGGGACCTTGCTCTTGGTTAGCTTTGACCTAAGGGAATGTTGTGGTTGGTTGAGTCTTCTGTCCAGATTTTATCCATGTGAGCAAGAAGGTCCTTTTGCTTTTTATCATTTTATGTATTCACCAAAGTGATTTCCCTTAACAACTTTAACTTTGCACTTATAACTTAGCTAATTAGAATAAGAGGCCTTGCTTTTATCTTCCACTGGGTGGTTTTCTACATGCCTTCATCACTAAACTTCATCACATCATTTAAATTGAGGAATGTGTGACTCTTACTCTCATTTGATCACTTAGGCCTTTGTGGGGCTATCAGTTAACTTAATTTCAGTTTTGTGTCTCAGGGACTAGATTGACCTGAGAAAAGAGGGACAGAGATAAGAGACAGCTGTTTGATAATGTGATCAACACAAGTGTTTATTGATTAAATTCCCCATCTTGAATGCAGTTCCTGGTGCCCCAAAGCAATGATAATAGTAATATCAAAGATCACTGATTACAGATCACCACACAAATATAATAGAAATTATAAAGCTTGACATATTGTGAAAATTACCAGAATGTAACAGAGACACAGAGTGAACACATCCTATTGGGAAAATGGTGCTGAAAGTGCTGAAAGACTTCCTCAGCACAGGGTTGCTACAAACCTTCTGTCTGTTGTTGTTGTTCTGTTTTGTTTTGTTTTGTTTTGTTTTTGAGTGTATGCAAAGTGCAATAAAAAAGAAATCCAATGAGTTCTGCCTGTACCTACCTATGCCAGGCCCCAGGGACAAAGTCATAAATGAAATGGACTTGCAGTTCCTGCCCTTATGTAACTATGGCCTGACAGAGACCACAACGTTCAGCTAAAACCACAGAGATAATAAGTGCCAGAAAGGAAAAGTAAAACATCCTGGAAGAAAATGCAGGAAGTTGGAACTTCAGTTTGGTGGAATGGTCAGGGCAGCATCTCTGAATGAGTATGTGTGCAGGAGCCAGGCTGGAGTAGAAAATAGGTTGGTAGAGGAAGTAGAAGACAAAGAGAAGCAGAGGAAGAACTAGAGACAAAGGTATAACTTCAGAAGAAGCATAATGCAGTTGAAAATACTTGACATGCCAGGCATGGTGGTGCACGCCTTTAATCCCAGCACTCGGGAGGCAGAGGCAGGCGGATCTCTGTGAGTTCAAGGCCAGCCTGGTCTACATAGTGAGTTCCAGAACAGCTGGGGCTACAGGGAGACCCTGTCTCAAAAAGACCAAAAAAAAAAAAACAACGAAAATACTTGACATGACATTGTGAAATTGAAATGGAACAAAACAATACAAAGAAGAGAGCAGCAGGTGCACTGGCATACTGAAATCCAGGCCCCAGAATGTCCCATGAGACTCTGATCAAAACAGCAGTATACACAGTGTTCCATAGATAGACCAACAAATCTCCTAACATTTCAGTGAGAAACTAACCAGAGTATTGGCATCTTACAGAATTTGTTGTTCACTGATGAAAATGACAATTTGGAAATTAAAGTAATTGACTTCGGGTTTGCACGCCTCAAACCACCTGACAATCAGCCCCTTAAGACCCCGTGCTTCACCCTTCATTACGCAGCCCCAGAGCTTCTGAATCACAACGGCTATGATGAGTCCTGTGACCTGTGGAGTTTGGGTGTCATCTTGGTGAGTTTGTCCCAATAGCCATTAAGCCTGGTCAGTTCTTTGATGGCCTCAGTGCCTAGCTCTCACTGTTCTTTTCCTTAAATTTATGAAAAAGTTAGGTGTGCTGGCTTCTTTCCTATATAACTAATAGAAGCCATACTGATGAATGTTTTCATTTCTTAGAACCTACAACAGAGATATTGCAGAGGTTAGCTATTTTCAAAGATCGACATTATTTTTGTGGTTCATATGAATTAATACATATGAATACATTGTTAAGAAGCTATTGTGTTATACAAGGCATACACTGTATTGGATAAAAGGTAAAAACAGTGACCCCATTGTACTCTGAAATTTCAGACAAAATATAATTAAACAAAATCCCTTAGAATAAATTGACAAAATAATAGATACAGCTAGAACTATTTATAACTTACAGTGATCATGAGAGGCATGCTTTTTACAGTGTGCCTGGCTGCCAAAGTATGCATGATCAGAAAATGAACATGAAACTAGAAAATTTTTCACATATTTTTGCCTCAAAATAGCTTTATTTTCTATTCCACATATAATTTGTTATCTGTGGTGTTAGGGGGAAATTTTCAGATAATGCCAAAAGCTATAAATGAAAATCCATCTTAATCTCACCATTCAAGATGATGATGTGTAAATTTCCTCCTCACCCTTGTATGCATGTGTGCTTTTTAATCTGCCTTTCAGCGTGTTTTCCTACACACACACACACACACACGGGTTTTTGTTTTTTTTTTTAACAAAAAGGGTTATATTATACATGTACTTTGAATCTTCAAAATTTATCAGACCATTTCTTTACTAAAAAGCAATTTGTTGTTTCCCCTTTTTTTCACTATTTATAAGCTATTAAAACAAATCTTTCTTCATATATACAACTGCATGTCTCACAGTTTCCTTAGAATTCCTGGGAGAGCATGTACATCTTTATTTTAGCAGAGCTGCCTAAATTCTATTCTTCTGTAAGATTTACCAAGTTAATTCTTAACACCTGTATCTAAGTACATTGAATATCATAAATTTTAATCTTAAATTATATCCTACTGTTCTTAAGATCTGCATGCATTTCTTCAATGACATTTGTGTTTTCTCTTTATAAATTGTTGTTTATGAGCTTTGCCCATTTTCTTTTTACTTTCTTTTTTGAAACAGGGTCTCGCTGTAGCCCCAGCTGTCCTGGAACTCACTATGCAGACCAGGCTGGCCTCCAGCTCACAAAGATCTCCCTGCCTCTGCCTCCCAAGTGCTGGGATTAAAGGCATGTGCCTGGCTATAAATGATTCTTAAGGGTTTTTTGTTTTGTTTTGTTTTTGTTTTTGTCTTTTTGAGACAGGGTCTCCCTGTAGCCCCACCTGTCCTGGAACTCACTATGTAGACCAGGCTGGCCTTGTACTCACAGAGATCTGCCTGCCTCTGCCTCCCAAGTGCTGGGATTAAAGGCTTGCGCCACGCCCAGCTGCCCGTTTTCTTTTGGGGAGCTTTTTCTCACTGAATATTCAGGCTCTAATTAGAATTTTAATCCTGTGTCTTCATCAACAATTGGAAATGTTTCTCTAGATTACCTTTTGTTTGTAGTAATCAGGGTTTTGTTTTGAGAGAAACATTTTCCCCCAGGTGGTAAGATGTGTCAGTCTCTTCTCCATTGTATATGGATTTAATGTCAGATTGTCATTCTACCTCTGCCCTCAACTCAGGATTACAAAAATATTCTCTAGAATCACTGGATCTTATTTTTATACTTCAGTCTGTCCTCCATCTGGGATTTATTTTGGTATCAGTTTGCTTCCCCGCTGGTGGCTGGCCACTTGTCCTTGCAGGTGGCTCTTTATTTTGAAGCCTTACATGGCTTTCACCTGAGCAGTTTGTCATCATTTTTCACTCCCAAACTAAACATATATTTTGTGAATACATTTTTAATAAAAGTAAACAACCAACTTTTGTAGATTTGAGAGGTTCAAGGATTTATATCAGTGACACATTTTAGTAGTAATGTCCTAAAATATATATAAACTTTTTAAAGTCCTTTATTTTTAGTATTAATTTTCTTTTCCATTGTAGACAAGATATTACTTTAAATTTAGGCCCATTATGATGATCAAGTACTTTAAGGTTTTAAGAGTCTGAGACATGCAAAGAGGTATATGCAAGCTCCTACTTATATCCATAACAGCTTTCTGTAGAGACAGTGATGGAAGCAGACCCACCCTTTATGTCTGATGGTCAAAATTTTAAGAAAACAAGATAAAAATAAAGTTAATGGCAACACAGAGCACAGTTACAATATCCAGACTGTGGGCAGTACTGCAGGATAAACTATCAGTTTCTTCAGCAAATACTTTGTAAGGAAAAAAATGACATGAGGCTAGACTTGATGGCTCATGCCTGTAATCCCAGCACTCAGGAGGCTGAGGCAGGAGACCGGTCAAAAGTTTTAAGCCGGCTGGGCTACAGTGTGAGAGCCTGTCTCAACAAACAAAACAAGACAATGTGGGAACCTGTGGATTAAAGACACTTAAGGAATAGTACTTGCATATTACTTGAATTCTGATTCTAGCAAAATCTAATATAAATGCTGTTTATTAAATTCAGGTTCTAAATGTAATTATAACTGTAATTATATTCACAATGTATATAACACAGTGAGGGAAATTTGAACATGAGATATTGGATGCTACAAAGAGTGACTGCTAATTTTTTCAGAGGTGATAACTAGTGTCAAAGTTAGGGTTTGTAAAAGTCTTGCCTTTTATAGATACATGATACATTATAGAAGAAAACAAACAAAAATTAGCAGCTGCATTAAACTGTCAAAATACCTTTCAAATTTCCATATAAATGAATGCGTATCTCCAATTATCTAGATTCAGAGCCTACCTTATCCCATAGCAAGCACTAAATTTATTTGGAGTCTCCTGATTTGCCTTGGAATTGGATAGCCTCCTTTGTATCTTGCATCTAATAAATATGGATATGTTTAAATAACAATAAATTACATTTCCTTTATTGAACCAAATAAATTACTCCAGGGAAATCATATGTGGCTTCTGTTATAAACCAGTATACACCAAGAATGTACAGTCTCTGTCCAAAATGCACAGAACTTTAATTAAAATAGAGCTTATCCAGCCTATCAATCTGCTTATGCTGCTATCTCAAAATACTGCAAACTACATGCCTTAAACAACAGAAATTTATTTTCTCATAGTTAAGGAGGCTGGAGTCCAAGATCAAGATGTTAGCAGAATTGGTGTCTGGTGAGGTCCCTCCTTTGGGTTACAGCTGGCTACCTGCTGGTTGTACACTCAGCCTTTTTGTGTCAGAGGCTTACATAGGGAGAACTCTATGGTATCCATTGAATTAAGGGCTCTATTACTATTGGATCAGGACCTACATGCATAACTACAGTCCATAACAAGGTTATTTATCTCCAAATACAGTGTTGTTGGGTATTTAACATATCAGTTTAGGAGAGATCAAACCTTCCATACATAACACACAGTATTTAGAAAACACAGGACAGAATCTATAACATGCCTGTGAAGTGGCACATAATTCCTTTTAAAACAGTTTCTCCAAGTGTTTTATTCTTGACCTTGTTTTTTGCAGTTCCTAAATTTTTATTTTGAAATTTTCAAAACTAGAAATAAGAGAATAATACTGTGAGCATCTGATATTTTGCTGCAGTTGCTTTTTCTAACCCCCTCCTGTGTGTGTGCTGTGTCCGTTTGTGTATTCGTGCACATGCATGCAATGTGTGTGTGTACTTATAAGAAATATATAGACATTGATTCATGTATATGTAGATATATGTATGTAGATGTATCTTTGCTTTTTGCTATACTGTTTATAATTGCAGACTGAAAATTGTTTTTAACGGAAGTTGATTGCTAAATAAAAACTATGAAATCTCATAGTTATAAAAATAATTTTAGCCAGGTGTGGTGGTGCACGCCTTTAATCCCAGCACTTGGGAGGCAGAGACAGGCAGATCTCTGTGAGTTCAAGGCCAGCCTGGTCTATATAGTGAGTTCCAGGACAGCTGGGGCTACAGGGAGACCCTGTCTCAAAAAGACCAAAATAATAATAATAATGATAATAATAATAATAATAATAATAATAATAATTTTATTAGTCTTTTAAATGTGTTGGTTACTTCAGTGATAGAAGTCCGTCTTTTAAATTCAATAATGCATGTTGCAATAGTAGATAAGCTTTTATCAAGTTAGTAATGGGATATTGGAATGGATTCGATAGTGATTTTTTGCAGTCATGCTGTTTTTTTACTTTCTTTTTCCATGATAGTATACAATGTTATCAGGGCAGGTACCATTCCAGTCTCATGACAGAAGTTTGACATGCACCAGTGCAGTAGAAATCATGAAGAAAATTAAGAAGGGAGATTTCTCCTTTGAAGGAGAAGCCTGGAAGAATGTATCCCAAGAGGCTAAAGATCTGATCCAAGGTAAGACTCTTAAAATCTGGTGTTCTGTACTGCATGTAGTGACTAAAGTAGAAACATGCCCACTACTCACATACATGTTTGCTAGTTGCTCCAGGAACCCACGAGGGTTCTCAAAGGTTTTCCAGGTGGATTGTTTTCTTTTTATAGGAAAATTCCCCCTCTAAAATTTCATTCCCATTTCCAGCATGAGCTACCATATGACTCCTCCTGGTATCTCAACCTAATAGAGCCAAACAAACCCAGACTTTTCTACTATACTTTTCTCCAAACCTGTTCCACTTCTATTTCCTTTCTTTTGGATGATAGCACTACTCAGAAGCCAAACCACCAAAACAGAAACCTTAATGTCACCCTAGTTGCCTGCCCTTTCCTTGCCTTCTGCAGCCAGTCGCTCAGTGCTACAGCTCTGCAAGCCACCTGGCTCCCTTCCTGCCCATCCACAGGCCCATACCATCATTTTTCTGCCAATGGCCTGCAACATCCTTTCAACTCACCTCACTTACTCTGACTTTCCTACCCATTCTGTATCAACTGAATGACAAATGTGATCATATCTTTTCTCAGGTAAAAATTCCTTGGAGAATTTCTGTTAGTTTCACATCCTATCCTTAGCCTGGGTTTCAAAATCCAAATCTCATCAGGACCTGGCCCAGCCTGCCTCTGCTTCCTCATCATCCTTCCTCTGCTGTTGGCATGTACTTGAATTCCTCTAATGGTTCAAGCTTTCAGAAACCTCTTGTTTCTTCACATTTGGCTGTCTTAATCCGTATAGTACCTCTTTGGCTAGCTCCTTCTTCTTACCTTGTATGACCTGTTTCTTAGAAGCCTTGTAGGACGCCTCTGTCCCTAGACTGAGCATCTCTTTCCTGGGTCTGTAATTCACTGTGTTGTGCATTTTGCACTGATCCCATCATGTTAGAATAGCTGCATCATCTTTGTCTCTATATCTCCCACTCACTCCTCTTAGACTCTCTATCCCCAAGTCTCTAGTGCCTTACTACATCCCTTTATTCTTAGAAAATGCTAGTAAATAGTTAGTCCATGGATATATTCATTTGGATATATTCATGTAGTCTTTGGGATGGTTATCTTCTCTTAACTGGAAAGCCAGTTAGCTTAAGACTTCCTAGAAATAAACTATTGTGACCTTACCTTAGCATCCAGTGTCCTCAAGCAGATTTAAATGTATGTGAAAATATATTTAGGGGATGGAGAGATAACTCAGTAGATAATAATGCTTCCTGCTCTTCCAGAGGACTGGAGTTCAGATCCCAGAACCCATGTCAGAACGTAATTGAACTCTATGTCTGAGATTGATTGTTGAGCTGTGTTTAAGGTGGCAAATTATAAAATTAAAATCTCTTACACCCTCAGGACTTCTTACAGTTGATCCAAATAAGAGGCTGAAAATGTCTGGCTTGAGATACAATGAATGGCTTCAAGATGGCAGTCAGTTGTCCTCTAATCCTCTGATGACTCCAGATATTCTGGGATCTTCAGGAGCTGCTGTGCATACCTGTGTGAAAGCAACCTTCCATGTAAGGCCCTGTGGGCCCTTTGAAAAGTGTTCCCAATCAATCTGATATTTTTAGTTGGTACCCTCAGAGACATAAAATAGTAGGAGCATTTGCTATTCTTACAGTCAACCGATGCTCCTAGCACCCATGTAATGTTTAACAACTGTCTGTAACTCCAGTTCTAGGAGATCTGATGCTGCCTTCTGGCCTCTAACAGCATTGCACACATGTGGTGCACTTACATGCATGCAAGCAAAACACTCAACATAAAATAAAAATATCTGTGTACTTTTAATTTTAGGTATGTTTATAAACCACTTCATACTATAAGCATATTATGAACAGAAAGCACATGGGGAACAGAGTCACTACTAATTCACTAAATACTTCCTGGATATTTAGAATGAGTTTCTGAGAGAAGAAAGTAGTCTAATACTTAAACATTTGAAAATTTTTAGCAGGTAATAAAAACAATATACATAATAAGGTTTCTCTCAAATGAAACCACAGCAGAACATTGAGAACAAGAGCAGAGTGCAGACTATAAAGGACCTGAGATAAATGGGTTGTACTAAGTATAGGCTGTATTAAGTACATATCTATTTTGTAGTTTTTTTGGTTTTGAAACAAGGTCTCCCTGTAGCTCCAGCTGGCCTAGAACTTGCTATGTAGACCAGATTATCCTTAGTCTTATAAAGATCCACTTGCCTCTACCACCCAAGTCCTGGGATTAAATGTGTGCACCACCCCACCCATCATGTACTCTTAAATTTTTTTAGGGGGCTGGAGAGATGATTTACTGGTTAAGAATACTGGCTATTCTTACAGAAGACCCAGGTTCAAACCCAGCACCCACATGATAGCTAACAACAATCCATAACTCCAATTCCAGAGGATCTGACACCCTTTTCCAACCTCGTTGGGCACTACACGACACAGGTGCACTTATACAATGCAGGTATAACACTCATACACATAAAAAATAAATTAATTATTTTAATTTTTTTTAAATTTATTCTTATTTTATGTATATGAACGTTTTACCTCCATGTTTTTTTTGGGGGGGGTCTTTTTGAAAAAGGGTCTCCCTGTAGCCCCAGCTGACCTGGAACTTGCTATGTAGATGAGGCTGGGCTGACCTTGAACTCACAGAGATATGCCTGCTCTGCCTCCCAAGTGCTGGGATTAAAGGCATGCGCCACCAGGCCCAGCCTACCTTCGTGTATTTAAATGCAGCTATGTCATGCAATGCTCACAGAGAGGGTGTAGGATCCCCTGGAACTGGAGTTATATAGACAATTATTGTATAACTGTCATGTGCGTGCTGGAACTGAACCTAGGTCCTCTGCAAGAGCAACCAGTGCTCTTAATCGCTGAGCCAGCTCCCTTAGTTGTATTCTTAAAAGGCTTGACTTTACATTGTTTAACTTTGTACAAGCAGATACAGATTAAGATAACTAGTACAAGATTAGTTACAGAAGCATAGTGTCTGAAGGATTATTTTAGCAAAGAAGGAATGTACATGTTCAGCTGTGGAATTGGACGTGAACAAGTGATAAACTAGAGAATGATGCTGGGTGAAGAAAATGGCTGTAGGAATTTGTGCCAGATGATCCAGATCTTCTCAGTGATACGTGATATGAGGTCATCAAGCACCAGTGTAGCACTTCCCATATCTGACATTAAGAAAATTCCAGGACATATCTGGGTATGGTAGCACATTGCTGTAATCTCAGAACCTGGGAGATGGAGACTAGAAGAAAACAAGTTCAAGGTCATTATCAGCTATATAGCAAGTTTAAGCCAGTCTGGGCTACTTTAGACCCTGTCTCAAAAATTACAGTAGAACAAACAAAAAGCAGTGGTGACACCCAGACAACTCAGCTGGTTCCATTTAAACAGTTGCTTGGTGTGTTAGAGACCCTAGGTTCCATAACTAGCATTGTAAATTTTTATCCTCCCACCAAGAGGTCTGGATGTGAAAGTTTTCTGAGTTTTATTCCAAGGAATAACTTGAAACTGTGGTTGCCAGTGGAAAATTGTCTTCTACTTAAAGTCAGACTGCCACAAAAAACTTCAGTACTGTTAACTTCATGGGACTCCCTTTCTCTTCTCTAGGCCTTTAACAAATACAAGAGAGAGGGGTTTTGTCTTCAGAATGTCGATAAGGCCCCTTTGGCTAAAAGAAGGAAAATGAAGAAGACAAGTACCAGCACAGAGACACGTAGCAGCTCCAGCGAGAGTTCCCACTCTTCCTCCTCCCATTCCCATGGCAAAACTACACCCACCAAGACGCTGCAGCCCAGCAACCCCACTGATGGCAGTAACCCGGAGACCCTCTTCCAGTTCTCGGACTGAGTGGTATGGGAATAGTAGGATGTCCTCAGTGACCCCTTGCACCTTAGCTCCCTCAGCATGTGCCTGAGGCATGTGCTTTAAAAAAAAATGTGTCCCATTGGTCTATTTGGAATCTGCCTCTTAATGAATTTTTTTAGGGGAAAACCTGTTTGGTTATCCTTGTCCAAAAACACTGGACAGAGAACATTACTGTGAATAGAGCAAGCACACATGATACTTTTTAGCGACCTAGCACAATGCCAGCAGGATTCTTTTTGAAACAGCAAAGGTTTCTGTAATTTAAGTAGTGACTGGTTAAATTGGAACTGCCTACAACCTAAGTCATAGGTTTTCACATGCCTGCCAAGAAGACCTGATGCCTTTTGCTATGCCTGATAGCAAGGTGGGTTTTTAAGAGACTTACACCCTTTGAGTAATGGTTTATCAGAGAAAAGGGTCTGTTTTCAAAAAAGATGCTGTAATGAATTTTATGTGTGGCTTATTTCTTAAGAGAGAATTTTAACTTATTGTTTTTATTTTATGGTTATATATGCTGATAACCTAGTATTATTAATCTTTCTAAAAAATGAAAAAAATATTTAAGAACATGAGGTCCCATGCTTTGCACTTGGGATCCATCCGAAATGCATGCTAAGCTATGTATGTTTTTAATTTTGCACTGCTCTTTCCTGGCAGTTTGTTTTAATGGTTATTACAGGATATTAAGGTACATGTCTCAATTTTACATAATATTGCACTTTATAAAAGAGTATCAGTAAAGCAATCTGTTTATAAGGTGCACTGTTTAAAGCATATGTATTGTCTTTTTGCCATTTTTTTCATTATCTACTTTAAATTTGTCCCATATCCCTCTTCTACCTTCTGTACTACAAGTAGAAAGGGGTATGTTGTATAATGAGTCATTAGCCACTTATGCACCAATATGAGGAAAAACTAAAGGGAAATTATACTCAACACTGTGCTTCATATTTGTACACTGTGTTGTACTACAGTGAGACATTTCCTCCTGTAGTCATATATTATGTATATAATATTTTAGAATCATACCTATGCTTATTTTGAAATTTTTCTGTTAAATTTTAAATCCATAAGACATTTTATAAACTTAAGCAGAGCACTTTTATTGCTCAGAAGTTCTGAGTTCATACAGACAACAAGTACTATGTCATGAAGACATTTCTTTGAAAGACTGCTGCATTTTAAAAATACAAATTAATTAATTCCCTATACAAAAAAACAAAATGATAGGATTTGTATGTATTTTTTTTCTTTTAAAGCCATTATATGAAATGTCAGGACTGAGAAAAATGATGTTTGCTGTGTTTACAGGAATAATGTGTAAAAAGATAATGCCCATCATGTTTATTTTATAGTTTTTGTTAATGATAGACTCTTAAGCATTAGTTTGGAATTTGGACATGATATTTATTTATCCCTTTCTTAAGGTAATAGCAGCATTAATTTCAATCTGTGATGAATACTAAAAATATTGCACTCACTGTAATGGTAGTATATTTATTACTAAATCGATGTATATATTAACAATACAGGCAACAAAAATGGCAAATATTAAAATATTTTCAAAACATTGTTTTATCCTGTTCACACTTTCGTTCACAGTGGTTATTGGGGGTAATTTTTGATATTCTGGCCAAATGGCTGTATAATTCTCATTGAGTCAATGAAAATTTTATATTCCTAACTTTCAGTCATTTCTAGTCATATTGGGATTGTGTGTGTGTGTGTGTGTGTGTGTGTGTGTGTGTGAATTACTACCAAACTGTAGCTGTTTCATAAAATGTGATGCCTTCAGGCACAGATTTATAATAAGAATGTGTCCATTTACATTGGATATATTTAGGTTATATTTGGAAATGTATGAGTTATAAGTCATTTGTAAATGTGTGTCCTGGTAGAAAATATGAGTTACAAAATACTAACTATAGAGACTGTGTTGCCAAAAGAAAGTGATCCAGAAAAAAATGTCCAACTTCCCTCGTGGTTGATTGGCTCATTGTGAATATTGGAAATTGATGGATTAGGCATTCATTTCTTCAGTTTTTATCTTCTGGAAGATTTGACAACCAGAGTAATAGGAGGGAAAAAAAAAACAAGGCTCTCCACAAACTAAGAGCATACCTGAATCATCTAGAAGAAGCATTTGAAAAGACCTCAGGAAACTCACAGCCTTGTGTTTCAGTCAAATACTATCCTTTTCACCAAACTTGTGAACAACCTAAAGATAGCATCTGATGATGACTTGTATGCAGGGTGTCTGTTAGCATGTAGCAGATTATCCTTTAAGATTCACAGAGCTTTTGCTTGGTCCCATCAAAATTAAACAAGAAAAATACTTCATATAAAAATGTTAAGCAAAGAGCTAGAAGATGGGTCAGCAGTTAAGAGCACTGGTTCCTCCTGCAGAGGACCCAGGTTTGATTCCCAACCACCCACATGGTAGCTGAACAACTGTCCATAACTCCATTTCTAAATCTGACTTCCTCTTCTGGCCTCTGAGGGCACTGCATGACACAAGTGCACTTACGTACATGCAGACAAAACACTCATGCACATAAAATTTTTTTAAACTTAAATATTAAGCAAAAGGACTTTGATATTAGGAGTAAAATAGAAGTAGAGCAAAGAAAAATAAATACCTACATTAAATCCCCCTTAAGACAATTATTTTGAGGGTAGAGCCAAATCATATTGCCCTTCTCCCTTATTGACTGCACTGTATGTAACATATATATCCTGAGTCATGTGTGACTATGTATGTCTAATATACTGAAGCAAGATAGAGAAACGAAACTAAAATAGACCAGTTTCTTGTAATTCCTATGCCAGACCCTGTTGTTGAATGAATTAATTTAGCTATTTTGAAATTCATTGATTCTCCCAAACACTGAACTATTAATTTAAGCACATTTCAACTTGATTGTTTTTAATGGCAGGTTCATTTCTGTGTGAAAAACTGCCTTTAATTATTGCAAATTATACAAATGACTACTACTTGGGGGGGGGTCGAGGTCTTTTTGAGACAGGGTCTCCCTGTAGCCCCAGCTGGCCTGGAACTCACTTTGTAGACCAGGCTGGCCTTGAACTCACAGAGATCCACCTGCCTCTGCCTCCCAAGTGCTGGGACTAAAGGTGTGTACCACGATGCCCAGCTAAATGATT
Organism: Nannospalax galili; assembly: GCF_000622305.1. Lineage (NCBI taxonomy): Eukaryota > Metazoa > Chordata > Mammalia > Rodentia > Spalacidae > Nannospalax > Nannospalax galili. Next base: position 3,053,659 of record NW_008358490.1, read on the forward strand.
ACTTTTTAAATACACAATGTAAGTTATTTTAAAGAATTGTACTAGGACGGGGCTAGAGAGATGGCTCAGCGGTTGGGTACACTGATTGTTCTTACAGAAGACCTGGGTTCAAATCCCAGCACCCACATGGCAGCTAACAGCTGTCCATAGCTCCAGTTCCAGGGGATCCGACAGCCTCTTCTGTCCTCTGTGGGCATTGCACAACATGGTGTACTTACCTACATGCAGGCATAACACTCATACACATTAAATATTTTAAAAAGAGATTTCATTTATTTATAGTACTAGGGATTGAACCTAGAGTTTTTCACATACTGGGCAAGTGCTATACCACTCAGCTATATGCCGGAACCCCAGCACCCACATGGCAGCTAATAACTGTCCATAACTCCAGTCCCAGAGGATCTGACAGCCTCTTCTGGCCTCCGCGGGCATTGCACAACATGGGTGCACTTACCTACATGCAGGCAATACAAGCATACACATAAAATTTTTTAAAAATTAAATGAAAAAAAAAAGGATTGTACTAAGATAACAGTGAGTGATTTGTTTGTTTTTTAAATAAGGAAAATTTTTGGTGACTCAATTTAAATATGAACTCAAATACTTTATGAAAGTATATAATTTAGTCTGCTTGTTCATCTTTCTGTTTCAAACATCTGTTTTGTTAGAAGAGGCTACTTTAGCTGGGTGTGGTGGTACATACCTTTAGTCCCAGCACTCAGGAGACAGAGGCAGGCAGATTGTGAGTTCAAGGCCAGCCTGGTCTACATAGTGAGTTCAAGGCCAGCTGGGGCTACAGGGAGATCCTGTCTCAAAAAAAAACAGACTACATTTCTAAATCATTATCTCTGTATATGCCTTAGAGTACCTGATTCCTTTGGGTGTCCTTCCATCAGCCAGTAATAACAGCATGATTTGGGTGCTTGTGTGATAACATCTAATATTGTGTTAAATTTTAATATGTTATTTACATTATGTCAAAATAAGTGTCTCATAGATGAATTATTCTAATGTAATGGAATATCTTAGACTGACCTCTCAAGTGTCTTATACCCTAACACCCCAAATTCTGGTTTTAATTATACCCTCTACCTGAGTGCTGACTGTCATGTAATACCTTTATCCAGCACTGAAATGAACATAGCAAACTCTCATGAAATATGAGTGAGTCATTTTAAAACTCAAAGATGGGGGGAAATCTGTAAGAGTCACAGAGGCAGAACCGGTACCTGTCAGGCATTATAGGTGTAATCTGCTTAAGGAAAAAGCTACTATAGCAGCATAAAGGTTTTATTCACCATCTCATCAGTAATTTTACTCAAAATTGTGACATGCTTTGGTGAGAATATTTTCCTTTAAAATAGTTATTTATTTAGTGATGATGATGATGACACATGCTTATAATTCTAGTACTTGTGGGGCTGAGGCAGAGGACTCTGAGATCTGGACCTGCCTGGGCTACATAGTGAGACCTTGTCTCAGAAAAACACAAGAAAGAAAAAGGAGTTGGTAATTATTAAATTTTGTTTTTATGGAGGAGAAAAGGTAGATTTTACAGGAGGCAGTATCAAAGCACTTGATGAATCTCATTTCAGCCTCACCTTCAGCATCATTTCCTTGGAGCTTTCAAGGTATTTCTACCCAGCCCTTTTCTTTATATGTCCAGCCTCACATCCCTATATAATTACGGAAGTGAGCTCATTTCTCTTCTGAATGATTCTTCCCCTACCTATGGCTGCTGTCCATCCCATTTAGTGAATGTGTGAAGAAACCAGGTGTCAGTGCTCTTGCATTTTCCTAGCATTGTGCTGAAAAAGAGTAAGAAACTAAAGCTGCTCCCAAATATATGTGTCTTCTCATCTTCATGCTCTTAGCAGGGTACTGCTGATTGACAGCCATCTTCTCTTATTTCTGTCCATGGGACATGGGGCTGATGTTTCATATTAGAAGAGTTATATTAAAAGAGGTGATTCAGGCTGGGCGTGGTGGTGCCTGCCTTTAATCCCAGCACTTGGGAGGCAGAGGCAAGGTGGATCTCTGTGAGTTCGAGGCCAGCCTGGTCTACATAGTGAGTTCCAGGACAGCTGGGGCTACAGGGAGATCCTGTCTCAAAAAGACAAAAAAAAAAAAGAAAAAAAGAAAAGAGGAGATTCTTGGCAGCGATTCATCGGGCCTAATTTCCCTCGTGTTTCTGTTGGAATGGGTGGAAGGACATTTTGCAGTATTTTCCTAGTTAGAATGCTGTGTGACTGATTGTAAGGTAATTGAATTCTTGAGATGAATAAAATTTGTGTTTCTCATAGGAACTGGTCTTCAAAACACAAGAATCTGGGATAGTGTCTAGCATTGGGCACTTCCCATCATCTTCCATTGTATAACACTTTTCATCTTTATGGATTTTTTAAATCTCTTTTTTTGAAAATCCAGTTTAATTTTCATCACCTTTTATATTAAGCAGTTTTTAAAACCTTTGCTTTAAAGTCCTGCGTTTTAAGAAGAGATGAAAACAAAAAAAATTTAAAGACGTGTCATCACTTAGAAAAGGAAATTAAAGGCATATTAATGGAAAATACTGAGGCTTTATTTTCTGATATTTCTTCTTGTAGATAGATTGGAAAATTATAGTTTCTCTTGTTTGCTTTGCTTTAAAATCGGTAATGTGCTGAGGTGGGCGTGGTAGTGCACACCTTTAATCCCAGCACTTGGGAGGCAGAGGCAGACAGATCTCTTGTGAGTTCAAGGCCAGCCTGGTCTACATAGTGAGTTCCAGGACAGCTGGAGCTATGGGGAGACCCTGTTTCAAAAAGACCAAAAAATAAACATACAGGGTATGGTGGCACATGCCTTTAATCCCACCATTCAGGAGGCCGAGGCAGGCAGATCTCAGAGTTCAAGGCTGTCTGGCCTAAAATAGCAAGTTCCAGGCTAGCCAGAGTTACATTATGAAACCGTGTCTCAAAAAAAAAAAAAAAAAATCAATGTTAAATGAGTGAAGGAACTAGGTAAACCTTGTCAAGTGGTTACTTTCTTATAGAAGGCCTGTGGATTACTTTCTTCTCTCCACATTCCTCAACTTCTCCCTCTGCTCAGTGCCCTGTCGACTGACACGGACAGAGGGATCAGTCCAGATGGAGTTAATAGGCCATAAATAGACAGTGGTCATGTTAATTAAGCTTCTACTGCAGTGTAACATATGAACTAGGTAAACCTTGTCAAGTGGTTACTTTCTTATAGAAGGCCTGTGGATTACTTTCTTCTCTCCACATTCCTCAACTTCTCCCTCTGCTCAGTGCCCTGTCGACTGACACGGACAGAGGGATCAGTCCAGATGGAGTTAATAGGCCATAAATAGACAGTGGTCATGTTAATTAAGCTTCTACTGCAGTGTAACATATGAAGTACATGTGTCTTAAGTATACAGCTCAGTCAGTTTTTACGTATATTTGCATCCATGTCACCATCACCCAGACCAACCTGAAGCTTTCAATCCATACTCAAACATAAGTACACTTTGTGATTTGTTCTTTTGACCTTTCTACAAATGGAATTATTCAGTCTGTCATCTTGCCTCTGGTTTCATTTTATTAGCATTATGTCTATGAAATTATCTATGTCACTGAATGAAGCACAAATGGTTTGCTCTTTTTACTTCTACATTTGCATATCCATTCTGTAGATAGCCATGGGCACTCATTTCTCTTAGGTTTATGTTAAGAAAAAACTACCAAGTTATAGGGTAAATACATATTGATCTTAAAGACATTGTCAAGGGGCTGGAGAGATGGCTCAGTGGTTAAGAACACTGGTTGTTCTTGCAGAAGACCTGGGTTCGAATCCCAGCACCCACATGGCAGCTAATAGCTGTCCATAACTCCAGTCCCAGGGGATCCGACAGCCTCTTCTGACCTCTGTGGGCACTGCACGACACAGGTGCACTTACCTACATGCAGGCAGTACATGTGTACACATAAAATAAAATTAAAAAAAAAAAAGATACCATCAAATACATTTCAACAGTGGTTGAAAATTTACACTCCCAGTGGCACTGGATAAGAGCTGCAGCTGTTCCATGTCCTCATCAATACTTGGTACCATCAGCCTTAACAGGGTTAGCTTTTCTGAGAAGGAGGTATTTTATTGTGGTTTTAGTGTTGCCTTCTTGAGAAGTAATGATGCATGGAGCATCTTTTTTATATTTTTATTAGCTATTTGGAGATCCTCACTTGTCAAGTTATTTACATATTTATTGAGCTGTCCTTTGCCTTACCAGTTTGCAGTTTTATTTATATCTTTCCTCACTTTCCAAACAGCTTCTTTTGATGACCAGAAATTTTATGAAGTCTAATATACCAATCTTTTATTCAAGGTTAAAGTTTTGGTGTCCTCTTTAATAAATGCTTGCCACAAGGGTATGAAGGTATTCTTACATTCTTCTGAAAGCTTTACTGCTTTACTGTGTACATGAGGCTTCTGTTACTTGTGTGAGATGGTAGCCACAGTTCATTTATTCCATATGAGTGTTGACTTGATCCAGCACAATGTATTGAAAAACTCAGTGCTCTTACAACTTTCTAAAAAACTGAAGTCCTGCTGGACGTGGTGGTGCACGCCTTTAATCCCAGCAATTGAGAGGCAGAGGCAGAAGCAGAAGCAGGTAGATCGCTATGAGAGTGAAACCATCCTGGTCTATATAATGAGTTCCAGGCCAGCTAGGGCTACAAGGAGACCCTGTCTCAAAATTTAAAAAAAAAAAAAAAGAAAAAAAGAAAAAAAGTCTTCATATCTGATAATATAAAACCTCTAACTTTGCCTTCCAAATGGCTTTGGCTACCCCAAACTCTGGGTTTCTGTATGTATTTTAGAATTAGTTTTTCAGTTTCCTCAGTGAAGGGTTAATTTCATTGTTACTTCATTGAATGTGGAAATCAGTTTCAGCTACATTTAGCTCTTCAGTTTTTGATTTTCCAATCCATAGATAGAGTATACCCTGTGCTTAGGCCTATCTTAGCTATGACTTACAGACCTACACTTACAAACCACCACCCCCCCACTGCCTTTTTGAGACAAGAACTCACTGTAGCCCCAGCTGGCCTGGAACTTACTATGTAGACAAGGCTGGCCTCATGAGATCCACCTGCCTCTTCTTCCCAAATGCTGGGATTAAAGGTATGCACCCCAAGCTTTTAATTTTGAAATAGCTTTATTTTTTATAACACCTTTATTGGGATAAAACCTACTTATCAAATTGCCCATTTAAAATGTGCAATTCAGTGTTGCCTTTGTTTGGTTTTGGTTTTGGAAGAGTTTGTTTGTTTGTTTGTTTTTGAGACAGGATCTCCCTGTATTCCCAGCTAGCGTGGAACTCACTGTGTAGAGCAGGCTGTCCTCAGTCTCACAGAGATCCACCTGTTTCTGCATCCTGAGTGTTGGGATCAAAGGAATGCATCACCACACTGGACTGCCTTTATTTCTGAAGGATATTTTACTGAGTATGAAATGCTAGCCTTATCACTTTTAAGATCTTAAGTTCTGTGGCTGCAGGGAGAAAGAGCCAGTTGGCCTGGAGTTCAAATTCTTCCCAGAGAATTTGACACAGAGTTGAATGCCCAGGGATGAATGAAGTAAAGACTGAGAAAAGGGTGAAAACAGGCGTTTATTGAAGCAAAAAGTTAAAGAGCAAAGAGCTAAAGGCACCACCTCAGGAAGCCTGGGGGTCTCCAGAGCTCATAGACTAACAAGTGACTTCTGGGCTGGTCTTTTAATAGAGTCCCCAGTCTTTCCTTCCTTTGATCCCCTTTTCCTACACATTATCTTTGACTCAGATGGCCCTGGCATTGTCAGGCAGATTGTCTTAATTTGGGGGATGAATGATCTTGTTTAGACATATTCTAGTGGTTAAGTGGAAATGTTACCTCTTTCCTTTCTTCCAACCCTTTTCCTAATTGCTTGCCCCTAGCTAACTCCTACCACTATGGAAAGTCAGCCGTCAGTCTTCTTGTGAGGATAAGGTATCTTTTTTCTCTAGCCACACTGGAGGGAGGTAGCAGTTGAGATGGTCACAGTATTTCATACTCAGATGCTGAATTCTTAATCTTCTCTTTCATATTCTTGAACATATTAATTTAAACTATTCTAACTCTGAAAAAAATCTAAAGATTGAATTTCTAAACAGATTGGTTGTTTATGATGTGGACATTTTCCCTTGGTTTTCAATCATTTTGTTCTGTTTTTTTGACATACCTTGTGAGCTTGGTGGAATGCCTTACGTTGTGTGTTAAAGATTGTTGAGGTTGGGGCTGGAGAGATGGCTCAACAGGATTAAGAGCATTGACTCCTCTTGCAGAGGACATAGGTTCAATTTCCAGCACCCACATGGCTGCTAATAACCATCCATAACTCCAGTTCCAGGAGAATCGAATGCCCTCTTCCGACTCTGAGGGCATTGCATGATACGGGTGCATTTACACACATGCAGGCAATACACTCATACACATACATGTAAAATAAAAATAATAAATATTAAGAAAAGATCATCGAGGATCTGGATGGTATGGTCTGTCCCATGAGAGTTCTGTTTTCTCCTGGCTGTTAGATTAAATACAGGCAAAGCATTGTAATTGCATAAAAGGTTGATTTTATACTTAATTGGGGCTTATGTATTTAGTTTTGCTTTATTTCCTAGCATATGACCACTTGGGTTTCTCAGCTGAAAACTGGGTGTTTATCAGGGCCACCTTACCTAAGTGACCTTGAATCTCACCCCTATCTTCACAGTACCAAGAGTCACTCATACCTCTGGCCAGCTCTCTCACCTCCCATGGGCTGCCTTTGCTGGGTTTCCTGAAGCCTCACCTTGTGCACATGAGTTTAGAATTGACAGACACCTCCAGGGGATCTTGTAGCAATACTTCATGTTTACTTCCCTGAGGTGTTCACCTGTCTTGAACTTGCCCCCTCAAATGCTAGCCCAAACCCCAACTTTTAAAAAAAATATTTTTATTTTTATGTGTATGTGTGTATTGCCTGCATGTAGGTAAGTGCACCCATGTTGTGCAATGCCCACAAGGACAGAAGAGGCCGTTGGATCCCCTGGAACTGGAGTTATGGAGAGTTGTTAGCTGCCATGTGGGTGCTGGGATTTGAACCTGGGTCTTCTGCAAGAACAACCAGTGTTCTTAACTGCTGAGCCATCTCTCCAGACCCCCAAACCCCAACTTTTGTCTCTTAAACCAAGTGCATTTCTGCCAAGCAGTTCTCATCCTGTACTGCTTGCAGTGCCTTCAGAGGCGTCAGAATGGCTGTGCCCACCGCAGTGTGCTGCTGCTCTTCCCCTCAGCCTGCATCTGTGCTCCCTGGTGTCTGTTTCTGGTGGCTTTCACAGTTGTCTTCAGTGTGGGGGCTACCTCACTCACAAGCTACTCTAACTATGGCCAAAAGCAGAAATCTGGAAGTAATTATTTTCAGTCACCATTATTGATTTTCCCACTGGTTATCACAAGTTCACATGAGAGGGCAACAGGTTCTTAGGTCCTCATTAGATGGTTTTGTGCTCCTGCTTCAAACCATGTGACACATATGTCTACTGTTCTAGATATATGGCAGCAGAGATAAGATCTCTGTCACTTTGCAGTTTGTAGCCTATTATTCTAGACAGGCTACTAGGTGGTTCCTGATGGTATTTTAAATTATGGTTATTTACTGCATATTAATTATATAGCTCAATGGGTTTTACTGTGACATTCCTGTACATGAATGCATTGTGCTTTGATCATATCCATCCTCCCTGCTGCATCGCATCTTTTGCCCTTCCCCCACTTCCGACATAATCCGTCTTCTATTTTCAGGTCATCTTTCTTTTTTTCTCCACATAGAAGAGAAAGTATGCAGTACTTTGTCCTCTGTGTCGACTTTATTTTGCTTAATATGATATCCTACAGTTCCATTCATTTTCCTGCAAATGACATGATATAATTCTTTATGCATGAATAATACACAATTGTATATATACTGTATTTTCTTTAGTTGTTCATCTGTTGCTGATTGATCCCTGTAGTAATCAACATTTACTGTACTGATATAGTTGTGACAAGGAGACTGAGACCTTTGGATGATTATACCTTCTTACTTTATATAAACATTTCTAGCCTTTTTAAAAATTGTATGGGCTAGTGATATAAGTCAGTGGTAGAGTGCCTGCCTAAAAGGGAAGGTTCTGGGTTCAATCCCCAGTACCAGAGGAAAAAATTACATGAAGACTCGCTCCATACATCAGTATTATGGACCACCATTTGAAGGCTAAAAAATGTTGAATTCCATATAAGTGACTACATCCGACAGACAGTCTAAGTACATGAAAAACTCACTTTGAAGCACTGAACAATTTGAGTTGAAACTCTAGGAAGTACCTGGAGTGTTGTGGCACATACTGTAGTCTGAGCACTTGGGAGGCTGAGATAGTACAATAAAGAATTGGAGGCCAGCCTGGTCTACATAGTGAGTTCCAGGCCAGCAGGGCAATAGAGTGAGACTGTCTCAGAAAATAAAGGTGAAAAATTACAGGAAAACACCAGTGTCAAGCTCTGATGCACACGTACACACACATGCACACACATATACACATACATGCATGTGCATAGACTACCACCAATCCCCCTACACACACAAATTAATTTTTTTTTTGTCTCTTTGAGACAGGGTCTCCCTGCTGTCCTGGAACTCACTATGTAGACCAGGCTGGCCTTGAACTCACAGAGAGCCACCTGCCTCTGCCTCCCGAGTGCTGGGATTAAAGGCGTGTGCCACCACACCTGGCACACAAATTAATTTTTAAAAAGAAGCAGCACAATAAAACCTAGGAGTGATTTTTTTAGAGCACAAACTTAGCTCTGAAATGAAGTTTTTTTTGAAATGTTAACGTGGGATCTGATAATCACACTTTGGTTTCCTATCTTAATTCCAGTTTTTAAAAAAACCTTTCCCAGGTGACTAAGAACTCGTTAAGTTAGTGAAGATACTAGAAAGCGTCTTCTTGTTCTCAGAATAGCTTAAATGTCAGTGTTCAGGGAGAAAGTGTAATTTGTGTGCTTATCGGTATTAAAACACTAGTCAAGCTGGGCCTGGTAGCGCACGCCTTTAATCCCAGCACTTGGGAGGTAGAGGCAGGTGGATCTCTGAGAGTTCAAGGCCAGCCTGGTCTACTTAGTGAGTTCCAGGCCAGCTTGGGCTACAGGGAGACCCTATCTCAAAAAGAAAAAAAAAAAAAACTCTAGTCAAAGGGGGCATTTTACTCTTTGGTATTCTTTCCTGCTTCAGAAACTTCATCCAGCCTGGAGTTTGCACACCCTGTAATCCCAGCACCTGGGAGGTAGAGGCAGGAGAAGTGGGAGTTTAAAGTCCCTTTGTCTACATAGTGAGTTCAAGGCTAGCCTGGGCTACATGAGACCCTGTCTCAAAAAAATAAAAAGACAAAAATGAAACTTCATCCAGTAGATTATTTTTCTCCTCCAAAGACAGACTCTGAAAATATTTTTTTTTGTGTAGTGCTGGGGCTCGAACCCTTGACCTTTGTGCATGCTAGGCAAGCACTCAACCACTAAGTTACACACCCAGCCCAGCAGTTTATACTACTGATTGCAGTCCATTTTCATGTGCTCAAAAAGCAGTCAAAAAACTAGAATTTCATCATGTATAGTAGCTCCAAAGAATCTGCGGTGCACCCAGAGGGCCAAGCAATATCCCTGAGCCCCTTTGGTTGGCTGTTCTTGGAATGATAGCCTTCTCAGAGTAGCTTAGAAACTACCACTTAAAGTAAAAAAGCTAAACACACATGACCACAATACTGCATAATTCCATTTCTATTAAAGACACAGAATAGGCTAAATCATACAGATTGGAAGATTTGTGGTTGACACAACTGTTGGGAATGTGAACCAGGAGTGACTGCTTAGTGAGTACAAGTGATAGGGCTTGGGGTGAGGAGGTTGTCTGAACTAGACAGTGATAATAGTTTTATAATACCATTAAATATACTAAAAACTACTGGCTGTTAACATTAAAAAAATCTTTTTGAGATGGGATTCTCATGTTGTCCAACTACCCTCCAACTCCTGAGCTCAAGAGAGCCTCCCAAATATCTGGAACTAAGGTGTCTAGCTTTCATCTTAATTTTTAAAAATCTTATTCAAAACAGCTACATCAAAACCTACCTGCTAGCCAAGTGTAGTGGCACACGCCTTTAGTCCCAGCACTCAGGAGGCAGAGGCAGGAGGAGCTCTGTGAGATTGAGACCAGCTTGGTCTATATAGTGAATTCCAGGCCAGCTGGGGCTACAGGGAGACTCTTCTCAAAAAAAAAAACTAAAATGTATTTAAAAAAACTTTAAACCCTTCTAGAAAGGATGCAGTCATTTGAAAAAGTTCCTAACACCTTACTCTTGAAAGAATGCCATCCCAGCAATCATTTCTTTGGCAGCAATTCTTAAAGCATTATGTGGCTATTATGAGCAGAAATGAATTTCTTGGGGACAAAGTAATTAGTCTCTTAGCCAGGCGTGGTGGTGCATATCTTTAATCCCAGCACTTGGGGGGCAGAGGCAGGTAGATCTCTGTGAGTTCAAGGCCAGCCTGGTCTACAAAGTGAGTTCCAGGACAGCTGGGGCTACAGGGAGACCCTGTCTCAAAAAAGACCAAAAAAAAAAAAAGTAATTAGTCTCTTATAACACCAAAGTTCCAGCTTCAATGGAAGGAAAGTGGAGCCTCCTTGGGAGCATATTTTTCCCAGTGTTGGACAAAAGCTAGAGTGCTGTTTTAAATATTTTATTTTTATTTTATGTGTATGAGTGTGTTGTCTGGATGTGAGTGCACCCATGTTGTGCAATGCCCTCAGAGGTCAGAAGGGGCATTAGATCCCCTGGACTATTGTTAGCTGCCATGTGGGTGCTGGGAATCGAACCCAGGTCCTCTGCAGGAGCAGTCAGTGCTTTGAATCGCTAAGCCATCTCTCCAGCCCCTAGAGTGCTGTTTTAAAGGTGACCACATTGAGCTTATTGTTTGGATCTTTGCTGTACAGGTTAATTCCATACTTTTGATCTTGTTGACCTAGTGGGACCACTGGAATCTTGTTTTTATTAGTTTTCCTTTGGTGAATGCCTTTCTGAACCCTCTCTTCTAACTATCTATGTCCATGTTCTCTCAGGAGGCTTATTTATACACTTAACTGAAATTCATTTATTCACAAAATCATTTGTAGCTGTTATCTTTTAAGTAACCAGAATACTTAAAAATACTGTAAAATTTGTGCCTATAGTGATTTTTCTTTTTTTAAAAAAAAATATTTTATGTGTATGAGTGTATTGCCTGAATGTATGTAAGTGCAATTGTGTCATGCAATGTCTGAGGAGGTCAGAAAAGGGCATCAGATCCACTGGAGCTAGAGCTACAGAAGGTTGGTAGCCACCATCTGAGAACCGAACCTGGGTCCTCTGCAAGAGCAGCCAATGTTCTTAACTGCTGAGCCATCTCTCTAGCCCCTATAGTGATTTTTCAAAAACGTTATTAAGTCTGGTCTCTCCTTAATGCCAACATTTATCTTTTTTTTTTTTTAATAGTGCTTGGGGTTGAGGACCAAACCTAGGTCTTCATGATTGAGGCATGCCCTCTACTACTGCGCCACATCCCCAGCCCTTAAATATCTTTATCTTGGTTAATTTATACTCACAAACCTAAAAGTTTTATAGCATAAGCTGAACTCAGATCTTTTTGTCAACTGAGACATCACAAGAAACTTTGCACTGGTTCCTGGTGGAGGCAAAGATGAACTATGGTAGAGAAAATGAGCTAGGCTTTGAAACTTTCAGAATGCTTTTTATAGCAAATGTAAGTAGAATTGTTTTAACCTGCAGATTGTGTTACATAAACTCTTAATGTGAAGAGTATATATTGCCATACAGTAAAATTACTAATTAAAATTTTTTGAATGGCAAATGTTTTGAAACTTTGTAATAGTAATTAGGTACTGAAATATTTTCATTAATGTAGTTAGAATGAAATATAAGAATGTGGATAAGTATCTTATTATATCATTTGTCTAGTTCTTTATCTTTTTAAAAGAAATGGGCCGGGCGGGCCAGGCGTGGTGGCACACATCTTTAATCCCAGCACTTGGGAGGCAGAGGCAGGAGCATCTCTGTGAGTTCAAGTCCAGCCTGGTCTGCATAGTGAGTTCCAGGACAGCTGGAGCTACAGGGAGACCCTGTCTCAAAAAGACAAAAAAGAAAAGAAAAGAAAAGAAAAGGGCCGGGAAGGTAAAGAAGCATTTGTAGTAAGGCAGTTTATAGCTTAGTCTAATACAGGCTTTAGTGTGGATAAAGCCTAGTGTCAAAATGCCGCAGACTGTTTTCAGCGTTCTCACTTCTGAGTCTTACTTTGGTTTCTTTTGCTTCTTTTTGTTTATTTGTTTTGGTTTTTTTTTTTTCATTTTGTTTATTTTGTAGCCCAGGCTGGTCTCAAACTCCCTGTGTAACCAAAGATGACCTTCTTGAATGCCTGATCCTCCTGCCTATACCATTCAAGTGCTAAGTTCACAGGTGTTGGTCACCACAGTCAGCCCTAATATTGATTTCTAATGTCAGAATATCAAACCCATAAGATAAATCCAGAATCCTTTCCCAATGATGAATACATCCAGTGAAAAACTTGAATGTTTAAGAATCCATTTTAGAATTTTAAGTTACATACTTGAGCAACATACATGTTATGAAACCTAAAAAGATTATGTTGCTAATATATAATCTTCCTTATATAGACTTTTAAAAATTATCTTCTATATTGGTTTCATGTTGTTTTCCTAATGTTAGGTTATAATGACTATAATAAGATGTTGTAAATTTGGTAACATACTTATGAGTTGTAAGATTATACATTACAACATATAATTCATGCTTCAAATGAGGCTCCTTGCACTGTAATTACTTAAAATTCAGTTGCCATTAATTTTTTATCTATCTGTGATGGGTATGGTGGCACACTCAGGAGGCAGAGGCATGCAGATCCCCATGAGTTTGAGGTCATCTTGATCTACATCGTGAGTTCCAGGCTAGCCAGGACTATACAGTGAGACCCTATCTCAAAAAAAAAAAAAAAAGTTTATTTGGAGGAAAAGTATTATGGAGTGTACATATATGTTTATATGTGTGCATATACACATTTGGGGGCTAACAACATGCAACTGACCAGCCCTGCCAGGGATCCCCACCTGTACTGAAGTACTATCTAATGCAAAAGATTGGTGAACCAATAGTGTATGAGAAATCCATGTTAGTTTCCTTTATATACATATATATATATATATTTTTTTTTTTACTGTGTATGAGTGTATTGCCTGCATGTAGGTTAAGTGCACCCGTGTAATGCAGTGCCCGCAGAGGACAGAAGAGGCTGTCGGATCCCCTGTCCGGGTCTTCTGCAATAACAGCCAGTGTTCTTAACCTCTGAGCCATCTCTCCAACCCCCTGTGTTAGTTTCTTTTTAAAGGTAAGAAACATACAAATAATTCATTCTAGTAACACACTGGTTTCCTAAAGACTTTATCCAGCTGTAATAGGAGATAAGTCTGCAAGCTTATTTAAATTTAGCATCAAGGATCTAGAGAGATGGCTCAGTGGTTAAGAGCGCTGACTGCTCTTACAGAGGATCCGGGTTCAATTCCCAGCACCCACATGGTGGCTACGAACTGTCCTTAACTCCAGTTCCAGGGGAATCCAAAGCCCTCTAATGACCTCCGCAGCATTGCATGACACGGGTGCACTCACATACATGCAGGCAATACACTCATACATATAAAATAAAAAAAAATATTTTAAAGATTAAATTTAGCATAAAAAATGATTAGGATTTTTACTGAATAGTGAAACACCCAAAAGTAGTGAGCACTTTGGTTTGGATTTTGTTTTTTTAAGGTGAAGTAAGGAGTGTATTTTATTTATTTTATGTGAAAATCATAAATGTGTTGCTTTTTATCAGTCACTTCATTATTGATGGGAATTTTTGTTGGGTTAGTCTGCTCTGCTAGATGTTAGGGTTTGGTTTATCTGTGAGCAATACCCAAAGACCATGTTGGAAGAGAGGAAAATTAAGTAAAAGCATCACAACAAATTCTTTTTTTCTCTTCGAGTGCTCATACACCGAGTGACAAACGTCTTTGGCAGTTCTTGCTGCTGTCTTAGATCTCCCTTCTTTGTGATTGCTTTGCAGACTATCATGTTTCTCCAAGTAGAGAATTAGTGAAATGTATGTTTGCCTAAAGATAAATATTCTTTTTGAGGAGTCTTTTTGAGACAGGGTCTCTCTGTAGCCCTACCTGGCCTGGAATTCACTATGTAAAACAGGCTGGGCAAAGGTCTTGAACTTGCAGAGATCCTCCCGCCTCTGCCTCCCAAGTGCTGGGATTAAAGGCGGTCACAGATAAATATTCTTAACCTGGAGAAAATAAAAATTACAGGCATGTCTGTCACATGGCAAATTAACATTCCGTTACGGCCTTAGACATGAGGTGTACCGACAGCACGCAGCTCCAGAAGTTAATGCAGCTGTTTTTTCAGGGAAACGTGAAACTTGATTTTGGGAGCCTTTCCAAACCAAATATCTTCTAATGGGCTTTGTGTAATTGGACTAATAGATAAATATTTGCTTCCCGTGGAGGCATTTAGATTTTGGAAATTAGCAGTTTAATTTAAGAAACCTTTTTAGATAAATTTTTTACTTTTAAAAACTGTGATTTTGGGGGGCTGGAGAGATGGCTCAGCGGTTAAGAACACTAGCTGTTCTTGCAGAAGACCCAGGTTCAAATCCCAGTACCCACATGGCAGCTAACTGTCCATAACTCCAGTTCCAGGGGATCCGACGGCCTCTTCTGACTTCCACGGGCATTGCATGACACGGGTGCACTTACCTACAAGCAGGCAATACATAAAAATAAAAATAATGAAATATTTTTTAAAAAACACATGAGTTTTTTCGTGGAAAGGAGACAAGGCAATGTTATACTCTCATTTCCTGACTGGCCACACACTTGGTGACTGAGTGAGCTACCCAGCCTCTCTGTGCCTCCATTTCTCTTTCATTTGCAAGGTGAAGATAATTATACCTGACCATCCCTACCTCAGGACCAAGTAAAGAGGAGAAAACCTCACTAAGGTGCATCAATCCCAAAGATGGGAAGAACATAGGGCTATATTTAAAAATAAAGACTTACTACAAAGCAGTTAAACTAAAAAAAAAATGTAATGAATAGTGAATGACTAGCATTTTGAAGTAGAATCTGAGGATAAGGTAGATATAAAGTAGATTGATCTTTAATATTTGTTGTTGGGGCTGGAGAGATATGGCTTAGCAGTTAAGAACACTGACTGTTCTTGCAGAAGACCCAGGTTCGAATCCCAGTACCCATATAGCAGCTAACAGCTGTCCGTAACTCCAGTCCCAGGGGATCCGACAGCCTCTTCTGACCTCCGTGGGCATTGCACGATATGGGTGCACTTATCTACATGCAGGGAATACATACATACACATAAAGTAAAAATAAATTTTTAAAAAATTTTTGTCATCAAATACATTAGTAAAGAGTTATGGTGCATATGGTAGATAGAGTGGGTGTGGATACATCATCCCACTCAGGTAGTTTGTAGAATGCCTTGTTATTTGAGTTGGCTGTATTTATTTCGCAGGGCTACACAGATTATGCTGTATCACAGTGGTATTTTAGCACATCCAGGAATCTCCAGTTCAGAATGAGAGACCTGAGTGACTCCATCTTGGATAAAACCTCCATAGGACTGACCCAGCCCTGGGCCCTGTTTCAAGAAAAACCACAATACTTGGAACGGATAGAGAACAACTCCCCCACCAATGGTCAATTAACCAGGGACAGGAAAGTACTAAAAGTCCAGATATCTTTTCAGATTTCCTGAAGCCAGCAGTTTATGGTTTGGCACTGAGCTGCAACCAATCAGATGCTTGCCAGTCTGAAGACCCCCTACTTCTCTACTTGCTGAACTTGCTGACATAAACCTGTAAAAACCTCTGTCTCCCAAAGCAAGGGGTCTCACATCTGAGATCCGCTGAGTCAGTGACAGAGTGGGCCCAAGCTTAAGCTTGTAACAATAAAAGAACCCTTGTGTATTTGCATCTGTTGGCTCTTTGGTGGTCCTTGGGGTCTCACGAACTGGGCACAACAAGGAGACTTTGTCTTTTTAGGAATAAAATCGGAGGTCCAAGGACCCCACCAATACAGCACAAAGAACATGCAGACAAAGCAAAAATAACTCAGCAAGGTTGATTTTCCTTTTGTGAAAAGGTATGTTGCATGGTCCGTTAGAGCCAACAAGCACACAGGGACCTGGATACTTCATAGGTTTTTATTCCTAACTCAAAAGTTCCATATCTTTCCCTCACTGACTGGGGTTGGACCTCACAGTTCTAATCCGGCAAAGGAAGATGGAAGAGCTCCACTGCCCAGGCCATCGGACCTTTCCTTAAACAAAAATCTTAACACGGTGTGGTGAGATTAAAAGATCAGAATTTGTTATAAGCCATTTTTTTTAGAGGGTTTGAAAGAAAAGACTAATATTTAAAGTTTGTTAACAGCCCTTACTATTGCAGTTTCCTCGTGGAAGCAAGGTTCCTTCCTGGTGACCTCACTGAGGGGTGCTCATGTGACCTCTTCCTGAGAACTTTTTGGGAAAGGTGGAGTACCACATTCCTTTGATGTTAACCTTTGTTATAGAACTTCCTAAAATATGTCATTTTAAAAGATGCAAGCATTTTACGCTGGGCGTGGTGGCGCACACCTTTAATCCCAGCACTCGGGAGGCAGAGGCAGACGGATCTCTGTGAGTTCAAGGCCAGCCTGGTCTACATAGTGAGTTCCAAGACAGCTGGGACTACAGGGAAATGCTGTCTCAAAAGACCAAAAAAAGAAAAAAAAAGAAGCATTTTGAATGTCATCCTTCCTTAAAAGGCCTAGGTCATGCAATATTTTTCAAGTTCTCACCCTTGGGTTAGTCCCCCCCCCTTCCATTTCCTTAATAATTTCTTTTTTCTCCTCTTCCATGTAGCACTTATGATGGATGGTGGGTGGTAAGAAAGAAGAGATGTCTGCTTTAAAAATATTTATTTTTATGTGTATAAGTGTATCGCTTGCATATATGTAAGTGCACCCATGTCATGCAATGCCCGCCATGGTCAGAAAGGGTGGCAGATCCCCTGGAACTGGAGTTATTCTTAGCTGCCATCTGGGTGCCCGGACCAAACCTGGGTCCTCTGCAAGAGCAGCCAGTGCTCTTAACCACTGACCCGTCTCTCCAGCCCATGTCTGTTTTTTAAATGGTTTGTAATCATGACTGACTCATCCTGCCAGAGCAATGAGGGTAGCTCTTTCCACTTAAAGATCCTTCAGAATGGGTAAAAGCAGTTCCTTTCAGGTCAATTCTGGAGAAGCAGGGTCAGGATCTGGAGGTGGGGACACTGATGGAATCTCAGAGAAAGAAATCAAGATGGTTAGTGTCTAGGGTATGCAGAGGAGCAGATCCCTGCCCAGAGCCTAGTGTCAAAATGTTCTCGGCCTTTGTTTCCTGTTAAAGCACATGTCAAGGAGACTAGTTAGGGGAGACTAAAAATTGTAATCTATTCCAGTTGCCAGGTAAGAGTGTGAGACAGTATCACTTGCCCTTTAGCGGATCAGATTTGGGAACATCACATAGCATGAATGTTTGACTCTACTCTTCCGTTTTTAGGAAATGACAGAACCTTGGTTTTGTTAACTGACCCCAAATTAAGCATCAATAAGTAAATCACTTTAATCCATCTTTTCCTTGGATCGATTCTCTCTCTCTCTCTCTCTCTCTCTCTATCTCTCTCTCTCTTTTCTCTCTCCCCCTCCCTCCCTTCTGCCCTCCCTCCATCCCCCTTTCCTCTCCTCCCCTCCCAACACACACCATGACATTCCTTCCTTCTCCCTTTAAGGAAAGCAATACTTCATCTGACCCCCATCCGAGTTACCATATTATTCATTATGCCCTATGAAGCCATTAGCAGCAGTTACTTGTGTGTTACCACCAAATGACCCGTCTTAGTTTTCTGTCCAGTCTCATCAGTCGTGTAGCAGTCCACAGCAGCCTGTCAAGCAGAAGCTTTTGCATTCAGGGTAGATGTATTTATAAAGCACAAGATTCATACTCAGTAGGCTTTTGTTGTTTTCAGCCACGTGAATGCAAGTTCATCTCTTGCCAAAATGATTCGGGTTTCATAAGGGCTGGTGCCGAGGCTGTCTCTGTAGCCTCTTTGTTGCTGGGTCTGTTGCTTCCTGATAAGCAGAAGCTAATTCATCATTCCCAAAATGGGAGCCGTGCATTTGTGCAGGTTCTTCTGGCAGACTGGCCCTCTTCTTCACACTTTGCCAATGGGAAGAACTGTGTGGCCAGAAATTGCTTACATTTTGTCTTTTGCTAACCTTTTCCACATTGTACCTGGCATCATGAGGTTCTTTACCTGCATCTCTCTCTCCCTTCCTCTTGCATTTTTTTGCTTTAAAAAGAAGCAGAAGGCCAGGCGTGGTGGCGCACACCTTTAATCCCAGCACTCGGGAGGCAGAGGCAGGCAGATCTCTGTGAGTTCGAGGCCAGCCTGGTCTACATAGTGAGTTCCAGGACAGCTGGGGCTACAGGGAGACCATGTCTCAAAAAAGACCAAAAAAAATTAATAATAAAAATTTTAAAAAGAAAAAAGAGCGAAGTGCATGAAAAAGGTTCACTTGGGAATACATTGTTTCCTATTTCAGCAGAAGCATCAATTTGGATCATAATTAGAACAAGTCTTTGAATCTTTAAAAGCTGGTATAGGGACCCGCCTTTGAAAAAAGTCACTATCCACTGACATCAACTCAAACTTCTTTTGCATGGTTTGTTTTCTAAGTCTCCTAAGGGTTGGGGGAGAGTCTTGATCAAGTATGATAAATTTTTTAAAAAGACATATATATGTAACATATATATATATGTATATATTTCTAAGTATAAGTGCTCTCCCTTTGTGCCAGGAAGCTGAGGGGAAGGGTCTGACCCTCTGTGCCTTGTATGAAAGAGCTGTTAGCGTTCAGGTGGGAATCATCTCTCCAAACCGCTCCCTTGGGAGGATGGCAGTAGGAGCCAGGGCTGGCCATAGGTACCTTACGCTTCCCCTTGGGGTACGCCTTGGAGAATGGCAAAAAAAAAAAAAAAAAAAAAAAATTCAAAAAAAAAATATTTTAAATTTAAAAAAAAAAAAAAAAAAAAAAAAAAAAAAAAAAAAAAAAAAATGCAAAGAAAAACTATTTTAAATTTGAAAAAAAAAAAAAAAGAAAAACATTCTTAGAGTGCAAGGAATAGTTATTCTCACATCAAGGATCAACTATTTTTAGTAAATTCACTTTATGCTTCTTCCATTATTTTTATTACTTTCTTTCTTAACACATTTAGTACGTGGCAGCTTTCTTCACCTGCTCCTGGATTCTGTATTTATATACTTTATGGCAGACTTTTTTTTAATTGAGTGATTTTAGCCTGGCTAGAATCTTAAAGTGTTAATTGATAGTGCGCATTTCCTTTCCTGGGAGATCTAAATGGAATATGTTCCTTTTGTTGCTATAGATATGCATAGTTTCTTTAGTGTCATTGGAATGCTTGCTTATAATGATAATTGATACTGCCTTTGACTAAAGGTGAATTATCCAGAGCTAAAATTTTTATACTCTAAACTATTCATGGAGTATTTTCTGGATTTTCTGTTGCTAATGTCTCTAACTGCTGTAATAGCTCTTCCTCCCTTCATGGTCTGAGCTTTCCTTCTTCAAGCAGGTTTGTTCAAACGTACACTAATCAAAAACCAGACGTATCGTAGACATGTACTGCGTTCTTGTTTGGGGGATTTGGTGGGAAAGCTTCATGCATGGGCTTCATTTTTAACAAAGCAGTAAGGGCTTACTTTTTACCAGCTTCTGTGTATAAAGATGTATTTGTTCAAGCTTTAAGAAAAAGAAAATAAACCTGTCACTGTACAAATAACTGACACCTGGTTTGGATTTGTGGGAGTTTTCTTTGGGGAGGTAAGGTATATTGTTTTGAGTTTTTAGGTTTTTTTTTTTAATATTAAGATTATTAAAGAAATGCAAAGGTGCTTATCAGTACTTTTCTTAGAATGCTCCAGTGACTGTATTTGAACTAATACTGTGTGTGGATAACTAATGGGAGTTTCTGAACTACACTGTCTCTGTCTATGCACCTTTAAAGGAGCTCTAACATTTTGTCCACAGCTCCTACCCATGTCACGCAGCCAGCGGATCCAGGAGGAGATGCCAGATGCCCCTGAGCAATTGCTAAGGGAGCATCTAGTTGGGTTTTCCTTAGCACCCTCTCAGCTGGTTTCCTAGGCCCCTTAGCTTGTTTCCCACCCAGTCATCCTCAAACCACCGTCTACCCTAGCCCTCTGCTCCAGTAGCCACTTAAGCCTTCACTTTTGTCCTCTAAGCTCACCTTCATCCCACAAGGCCAGCTTCTCTCAGTCACCCAATGAAGCAGGTGCTTAATTCTGATGATTTAGGAGGTGGCATCAGTTGATGGAATGAGCCCAGACTCAGACTGAGTTAATGATCTACTGCTGTATCACAAATAACCCCCAAACTGGTGACTTAATGAACGTTTATTGTTTCACAATTCCTTCACAAGGAGCTTAGCTGACTGGTTCTGGCTCAGAGTCAAGCTGTAGTCACGTTGAAGATGTTGGCCAGGAAAAAGCCTCCCTCCACTGTGGCA
The DNA here is from genome assembly GCF_000622305.1 of Nannospalax galili. NCBI lineage: Eukaryota > Metazoa > Chordata > Mammalia > Rodentia > Spalacidae > Nannospalax > Nannospalax galili. The sequence continues at coordinate 3,074,498 of NW_008358490.1, forward strand.
TGGCCAGAACATTTCTTTGTGTTTCACATCAAGTTTAAGGCCCATTTTTTTCTTATGCACTGTTTTAAACTACCTGAATAAAAAACAGTTTTTCATTTGCTGAGAAGGGAGCTCTGCATCAGTCACAGCTTTCAGCACTGGCTTTTTGCACTCTGGAGTTTGTTTTTATTAGAAATCACAGGGCTGGAGAGATGACTCACCAGTTAAGAGTGTGTGCTGCTCTTGCAGAGGACCTGAATTTGGTTCCCAGCACCCATGTCAGGCAGCTCACAACCAGCTCCAGGGGATCCTGTGCCCTCTTCTGTACTCTGCAGGCACCTGTACTCATGTGTGCACGCACGAGCACACACACACACACACACACACACGCAACTAAATAAAATTAAATCTTAAAAAACAAATCACTGGCTGGAGAGATGGTCAACAGTTAAGAACACTGGCTGCTCTTGCAGAGGACCTGGGTTCGATTCCCAGCACCCACATGTCGACTAACAACTGGTTGTCCATAACTCCAGTTCCAGGGGATCAGATGCTCTCTTCTGGCCTCTGCAAACATTATACAACAGAGGTGCACTTGCAGGCAATACAGTCATGCACATAAAATGAAAATAATAAAATATTTTAAAATATAAATAAATTTTAAAAATCACAACCCATCCTCCAGAGCCATTGCTGTTGACTCCTTTTCTTCTTTCCTCCTCCTCACTGGGACTTGAACTCTCTGAACCCAATAAAAGAAGCTTGCGGAGCAGGAACATGGAGGCAGTTCCAGGCTCACTTCAAACATTATTCAGCGCACATTGCTCTGGTCAAGTCCCAGATCTAGCTACAGACTTCAAACAATCTGCCCTTCCTATTTTATATTTCTTTGACTTTGGTCATCTCAGCTGTGTGTGCTTGCTGTAAGTGAGGTAGACCTAATTCTGAAATCCCAAGAGCCAGCCCCACAGATTAACAAGTAACCCAGACACATGTTTGGCTATTTATAAGATGAAGAATCCCCAGGGTGAAACCAGGTGGTACTACAGGTGGTGGACTAAGCTTCTTCATGGTGAGGTGAAGGGACTAATCTTAGGCTATCCCACAGAGTGGTAGCTCTGACCTGCTCTTGCCTGTAATACAGTAGTCTACTCTGTAGAATGATGGATCACAAAGGATGCTGAACCATATGCTCAGGTTGATTCATGAGTCTCATTTTTGTAAGATAATATATGTCAAGCATCTATGGGTATTTCTACTAAATAGCATTGATTCTATCAAATATTCATAGTCACAGATGATGTGGCTGAGCAAAGCCACCAAATTTGTGTCCTGTGATGGTTTTAACCTGGGGCTGGCCCCGATATGTACATCAGGAAGTCACAGGAGCCAGGCATGGTGGAGGACACCTTTAGTCTCAGTTCCGGCACTCAGGAGGCAGAGGCAGGCAAATCTCTCTGACATCTAGGCCAGCCTGGTCTACATGGTTAGTTCCAGGCCAGCTGGGGCTACAGGAAGACCCTATATCAAAACAACAAAACACAGAAATCACAGGAAATAGATGAAGACCACCATGGATCTCTCCATCAAACAAACCAAGTGTGGCTAAGAAACAAGCAAAGCAATGGCTAGGCCACCCTGACAAGAAGCAAGAATCAGCAGGTGGGAAAGGTCTGGGAAGAACTCTTGTCTCCAGATTCTACCTACTCAGCAAGTTCAGTAGTACCCTTCAATATTACTCAAAACTGGAGGTGCAGGTAGTTGTGAGCTACCTGATAAGGGTGCTGAGAATTGAACTTGGGTCCTCTGCAAGAGCAGCAAGTGCTCTTAACCACTGAGCCATCTCTCCAACCCATAAAGCCTTTTTTAAAGGTCCACCAACATACCCCAAAGGTTATTGTTTGCCTGGATGACTTCACTGTTTATGAAATAAAGTTGTAAGGCCCCTGTATAAAAGCAGGCCTCGAAGAAGCTTTGTTTAGTGTGGTGAGGGTTTCTGAGGCCTCAGTGGGAGCCTGTTCATTCAGGTCCTGGGGGGAAGGTAGGATTGCAACTAGAATGGAGCCCAGGAATTCTGGTGGTCACACAGGAGATGATCTTGCAGACAGCCTGATCCCCAAGGGGCTCTGGTGCTCAAGCAAAGAACCCTGACTAGCTGTCTCCTCAGCCTCTTCCAAATAATACCAGCTTTACAGAGACAAGAAGCAAGGAGAAGCAGACAGGATGAAATTTAATATTCCCAAGGGCTGGAGAGATGGCTAAGCAGTTAAGAGCACTGGCTGTTCTTATAGAAGAGTGGGGTTCAAATCCCAGAACCCACATGGCAGCTAACAACTTTCTGTAACTCCAGTTCCAGGGGCTCTGACAGCGCCCCCTTCTGTTCTCCACTGGCACTGCACGACACAGGTGCACTTACATACATACAGGCAATACACACATACACATAAATAAAAATAAAACATTTTTTAAAAAGAAACAATAGGGGCTGGAGAAATGGTTCAGCAGTTAAAAGCATTGACTGCTCTTGCAGAGGACCCGGATTCAAGTCCCAGCACCCACATGGCAGCTACAAACTGTCCTTAACTCCAGTTCCAGGGGAATCTGGAGCCCTCTTCTGACCTCCGCGGCATTGCACGACATGGGTGAACTCACATACATGCAGCCAATACACTCATACATATGAAATGAAAATAAATAAATTAAAAATAAATAAATAAATAGAAACAATATTCCTAAGAGGCTGTGAGATCAAGACCAGCCTAGGGTGGTTGACATAGTGAGTTCCAGTCCAGCTGGGGCTAAATGGTGAGACCCTATCTCAAAACAAAGAAAAAGCCCATTTCCCAACTTTAAAGGTTATTTTTAAAGTACAGCAACCAAGACATATGGATGGGTGCATAATAGTCAAAGTGCAGAAGTAAACCCAGACAGCTATGGTCAATTGATTTTTGACAAGGGTACCAAAATTATTGAATAAAAGGACTCTTTACAGTCCATGTGCCAGAGCCATTTGTAAAAAGTCACTTGCGTGGTGGCACACGCCTTTAATCCCAGCACTTGGGAAGCAGAAGCAGCCTGGTCTACATAGTGAGTTCCAGGACAACTGGGGCTACAAGAAGACCCTGTCTCAAAAAGACCCCCCCCAAAAAAAAGCCACTTGCAAAAGAATGAATTTGGAACCAATCTCACCATATGCAAAAAAACTAACTGAAAATGGATCAAGGACCTAGTCACAAAAACTCAAACTACAGAACTTAGAAGATACTGACATAAATCTTTATGACCTTGAACTGAACATTAGTTTCTTGAGTACCACATCCAAAGCATAGGTGACAAACTCTTTAAGTAAACTAAATTTCACCGTAATTAACACTTGCACTTCACCGAACACTGTGGAGAAAGTAAACAGGTAACTCCTGAAAGGGAGGGTATGGAAAAAGCAGGTATTTGATAAGGGCTTTTTTTTTCTAGAATAAAGAACTTTTACAACTCAATAATTAAAAAACATTTACCAGGCATAGTGGTGCAGGCCTATAATTTCATCACTCAAGAGGCAGAAGCAGGCAGATCTCTGTGAGATCAAGGCCAGCCATGGCTATATAGTGAGACCCTGTCTCATAAAACAAAAAACAAACCAAAAACAATAAAAGGGGGCTTGGAGAGATGATACTGGCTGCACTTGCGAAGGACATTGGTTCAGTTCCCAGCATCCACATGGCAGATAACAACTGTCCATGATTCCAGTTCCAGGAGATCAGATACTTTCTTCTTGCCTCTGAGGACATTTCATGAAAAAGATTACCCATTCAGGCAAAACATTCATACACATAAATAAAAATAAGTAAATAACCCAAAACACACATTTTTAGAAATATTTATTTTTTATTTTATGCGTACGAGTGTATTGCCTGCATGTACATGAGTGCACCTGTGTCGTGCATTGCCACAGAGGTCAGAAGAGGGCTTCAGATTCCCCTGGAACTGGAGTTAAGGATGGTTCATAGCCACCATGTGGGTGCTGGGAATCAAACCCGGGTCCTCTGTAAGAGCAATCAGTGCTCTTAACCGCTGAGCCATCTCTCCAGTCCCTAAAACACACATTTTAAAATAAAGTCAAAGCTATACAAAGACAAACAGTTAACAAGCATGTGAAAAGTTTCTTGGTATCATTCATTGATCATCAGATGAACATCAAGATCACAGTGGAATACCACCTCACACACAGGATGACTAGAATCAAAACCACAGATACGGAGAATGGGAGTGTGGTATTAGGAAGTACATATTTGATCTCCATCCCAGTTTCCTGGCAAACAACTCCTAAAGTCCTTGGACTCTTCCCAGTGATAAGTGTCTTTTGTATACTAATGGGTCTGATGACTGGCAACCCCCAAAGGATGATTTCTCAGAGCTTTGAGAGAGCTGAACACATGAAAGTTCCTGTAGGGAGGGCAGTACACCCAGAGGCAGCATGGAGGCTCCTCATCCCTTCCCACACACCTCACCTGTGCATCCTTATCTGAATCCTTGGTAGCATCCTTTCTGATAAACCAGAAAACATATTTCCTTGAGTTCTATGGGCTGTTTTATAAATTAGTCAAATCCATGAGAAGGGTTTGGCGGAGTTTGATTTATAGTTGGTCAGGAGCACAGGCAAAACAAAGTGGGACTTCAGTTGGCATGTGAAGTTGGGAAGTAGGGGACCATCTTGGGAACTGAGCCCTCAGCATATGGGAACCAAGCCTTTCATCAAGTACAGAGTGTAGGGTTGCTAGCACTGGGGGACACTGTAGCATTAATTGTTTGCCAGTCTAGAGTCTCACATTTTTTGAGGTCGTAAAAAGTCAGATGTCAGTTGTTGGGGTGTGAGAACAGGGGAGGAATAGCTCTTTTTTTTTTTTTCCCTTACAGAAGAAGTTGAAACTCTCATATCTTGCTGGTTAGGATATATCAATTGTGCAGCTGTTCTGGAAAACAGTTTGACAATTCTTCAAAAAGGTTGAACATTAAATTATCATGTGACCTAACAATTCTACTTTAGCAATGTACCTGAGTAAAATGAAAATGTACACTCACACAACAATATGTACGCAAATATAGACAGCAGCCTCACAGCATCCAAAAATGGAAACAACCCAGTACCCACCATCTGATGAATGATATGGTACCCACACAAAGGAATATTATTTGACCATACAATTGCATGAAGTTCTGGTGCACACTACAACATGAAGGAATCTTGAAAACATTAAGTGAAGAAAGCCAGTTTTAAGTATCCACATATTGTATGATTTCACTTATATGAAATGATCAGACTAAGCAATCCATACAGGCAGCACATCAAGGCCAGGCGTCAGGGAAGAAATGGAAGAGTGAGTACGGGTTTTTCTTTTGAGATTGACAAATTATGATTGCGGCAATGCCAGCAAATACTGAATTGTGCACACTGCATTGGGACGCATGCTGTGAGACTTACATCTTAATAAGCATTTTAAAGCCACACACTTCTAACTCACCATGCAAATGTTGTAAAAAGGGTAGGTGACCTGTTGGCATGACAATTCCCCTCAGTGAGTGTGCCTTCATTCAGAACCTGGATGGCAGGTCAGTCACTTGTCAGGTGATATATGAATGGTGATGAAGTGACCAGGACTCCTGATGCCTGTGGATACTTGCTATAAGTACAAAACAAAATGCCAACTGCTCCTTCTACTCCAGGATAAGGGGAGAAGCCTGATGAGGAGGGCAGACTGATGACAAGGGGACTCTCCAAAGACAAACCCACTGAGTGGACGAGTAGGCTGACCAGCCTTCTAGGGAAACCAGTCCCTGGTTTCTGGATGTCCTGGGGATATGAAGATAAGGCATGGCCTGTGTGCCCAGGAGTCCACAGCCCACCAGGCATGGGTGAGTGAGAAGGTGCTACAGACGGGTGGCCTGCAGGATGCAGCAGGGGACAGGTGCTAGCTTGTGGGCTCAGGATGGGAAGTGCTGAGGATAGCTAGACCCTGGTTCACCTTTTATTCGTCTTCACTCTGGTCAGTATGTTTTTTAATAGATTTTTAAATTTTTATGAATGTTTTGCTTGCATGTATATATGTGCATCACATGCATGCAGTGCCCTTAGAGGCCAGAAAGGGTGACAGATCTCCTTGAACTGAGTCACCATATGGGTGCTGGGAACCGAACCCAGGTCCCCTGCAAGAGCAGCCTGTGCTGTTAACTGCTGAGCCATCTCTTCAGCCTCCATAGACTTTGCATCTTAAACCCTGAGTGTGGGCACATGTCCCCAGCTTATCCATATGTACAGCACTGTGAGGCAGATGGTGACAGACTAGCAGCTTAGGCCTTGAGAGCCAGCTCTACCCTTTCCCAAGACACATGTGAGGAACCTGAGTATGGGAGCTTGTCCTGTCTGTGGAGAAAGGTGACAGCCCTTAGCTCCTGACACTGCAGACAGGAGGCCTAAGTGGAGGGCAGGGATGTCTATCTGGGGGCTACCACTGCCTTACCTTCTCTTGGCTGCCCCTCAGTCTCCTCCTCCATCCCCAGGTACCCCTTGCCCTCTCAAACTCTGTTCCCAGGAAAGCTCCTGACTCTGCAATGTGGCCTGAGAGCTTCCCATATGGGACAGGGGTGCACAGGGCCCAGCATCCTTCTGAGACTGAGCTACCTAAGGAGGCAGAGCCATGAGCTGCACCCGTGGAAGACACATACTGGAGAGCTGTGTTGGGCCAGGGAGGGGCATTTTGAGCCTTATCTTTCAGTGTAGACAGGTTTTCCTCTAGATGAAATAGTTATTGAGGTGACAGATGACTGTCTAGGCAGCAAGAGGGAAAGCATCAGAGCCATCTGGATGAAGCCACGGGAGCCTGCCTAATTTCTCCCCTCTCTTCCACAGAGGGAGACATGCCTGCGCATCTTAAGGCACTGAGAAAGCAGCAAAAGGAAAGAAATCAGACTTGCAGGAAGACCCCTTCCTACCCTAGCCTGTTGCTGGTTCCCACAATCGTGTGTGACTCCCTAGAGGAGCTGTAGGATGCCCCACATGACCTGCCTATGACTCACTTCCCCCTTTGGACTCAGAACTTGGTCTGAAGTAAAATCTTGGAGCCTCTCCCTCCATAGCTCTTCCCACCCCCTGCCAACCGCTCTTTACCTGATGTCATTTCCTTTGCCTGGGCGCCATACTCTCTTCCTGTCCAGTCAGGGCCTGTTGCTCCCACAGGGAGCCAGTTCCATCGGCCTAGGCTTTGCACCAAGCACAGGCCGATTAGGTAGGCAGGAATAAATTGTTGCCAGCTCACAAGCTCTGCCCAGGCTGAGCAGCTGTGCAAGGACACAAGAGCTTGGCCACCCCTTCCTTAGGACTAGCCCGGCCAGGAGAGTGCGCTCTTCCCAAACAACTTCAGTCTGGGAGCCTCCAAGGCAAAATGTAACACCTGTCTCTCAGAAGCCTCAGCTTGATGGGCCTAAGGCTGCCTCCTGGGCAGCACAGGAGAGCCCAGTATGACAAGTGCTTGTCACCTTCAACTTCTGAAAAGAGACTGCCCTGCCTCACCAGCTGGGAGTGTCCTCATACACACAAGTATAGATCAAGTTCTCAGGTGCCCACAAAGGGACACTCCCTCTGCCTTGCACAAGGACCCCTAACTATCCCTTGGACTTTCCACTTTCCTCAGCCAGGACAGATTCTCTGGTGGCTGTGGCTGCTCACTCAGCACACTGTACTTAGGACTATATTTCCTTTGACCCAAGTTCAGTTGTTTGGGACTCACTCCATCCCTAGCTCCTATGTCTCTCAGGCAAGTCCATTACCCTGTAGACTGGAATAAAATGAAGGTTGTCATACAAGGTCCTAGATACACCTTTTTAAAAAGGACATTTGAGAGGGAGAACCAGAGTACTGCTTGCCCAGCCCCTTCAGCCACAGAGATCACTCCAGCTGTCATCAGGAAATAATGTCCTAGAACAGACAATGCTGTCAGCTTCTGGTGACCACGGACTATTCTGGGCAGTTCTTTAGAAGGAAACTGATTTATTAAAAGCAACTAGAGGCCTCAAGTTTTTGATGTCCTGCTGTGGGGAGAATCCTGAGTTATGACCCAAAGTCATATCTGAGTCCCCTGCAAGGGCAGAGGCCTGAGAGATCAGTTCTGTTGTCCTCTCTGTCCCACTGACTGACCAAGTCACTAAGATTGAGTTCCCTTGTTTATAGAACAAAGCTGCTGTTGAGCGTTCTCAACGTTGGGAAGGGGACACCCCAGGGAACAGCAAGGTGGCCAGATGAGAGGTTTAGAGTCCTCAAACGGTTACAAGTGGCTCAGGAACCAGTGTGTGTGGCTAGACTACAGCACAAACGAATCCCTCAGTTTCATCAAAGAAAATAAACATAGCCTCTCGGGTGGGTAAGAGGTTTTTTGTTTTTTTTTCTTATTTTCTCTGAAGGGCAAGATGTGCCTGACTCATCACCCTAGGAGATGCTCAGAGGAAGTGCGGATTCAGCGCGGACCAGTCTCCAAGCACCGGCCCCGCCCCCAGCGCTGCCTCCGCCCAGCTGCGGGCGGTCCTTGCCTCCCTACCCTGAGAAGCTCGGAGGGCCTCCATGACTTCATCTGGAAGGTCTCTCATTGGCTGCCGCCGCCACAGCGGACCTGCCCATTCCTTTCAGCCGCCCAGCTGCCGGCGGTGCAGTTCCCAGGCCAGTCTGCTACCCTTAACAGCGGATCCTATAGAAGGAAAATCTTGAAGAGAAAAAAACAAAACAAAAAACAACTGAGTATTTCTTCCAACCAGCCAGAGTTCGGGACTGTTATGATGCTGTAGCTGCCTTCATCGTCCCCTGACAGATGGCACAGTAACTTCCCGCTTATTCTAATCACGTATTGGAGTGATTACCGAGAGAACGTCTCACGCATGGCCCGACTGTGTCATCTATCCCCCTCTGGGAATTAGCTGACATTAGAGAGGAGACACTATTTCCACAAATCACACAGCAGATCAGTTACAAGGTTAAACATCAAATCTAGTTCTCCTGCCTCCCTAGTTCATGGTTAACGTCTTTTAGTGGTAAGGGGTTTAAGGTGGAAATTTCAAAACTGTTTGCTAATACGATGACCCAGGAGCAAACCAGTTTGTTGTGTCCCCCTGTGTTCCTGATTTCTCTTTAAAACTCCGGCTGTGAGAGCTCCTTTGTGTGAGGGTAAGTATGTTTGTGCACATGCACACACTGGAGATTGAACCCAGGGCTTTGTGCATGTAGAGCGCAACACCCTATCACCCTGTCATTGAGCTACAACCTCAGCATCGTTCGCCTGAATTACCTCAATCGCATCATTTAAATCAAATCACTCTAGGTATTTGCCTCTATCTGATTTGCTAGGAGGCTCAGCGATCAGTCTGCTGACATTTTTAGGAGCCTGGCAGTACATTATCCCCTGGATCTGAGTAGTTTCTGATCTTTACTTTGACATTCATTTGCATGTATGTCCTTTATAAGCCCACTCTTCACTTTTCTAGGAAAAGTAGGGTAGATGGAGTGCAGAGCAACAGAAACATGTCTCCAGGATTCCGAGTGTGAGAAAAAAACAGATCCCCATCACTTGATTCTTGTCCTCTCTCTCCTTTTCTTTCTTTCTTTTCCAAGATAAGTCTCATTATATAGCCCAGGCTGGCCTTGAACTTATGATTCTGCTGCCTCTGCCTTTTGGGTATCGGGATTAGAGGCATGTGTTGTTACAATCTTGAAAAGATTTTAACCTTGATTGCTATGGAATCCAAACTCAACGTGAGATTGGCATGGATGAAGATGAAGGGAAAATTCAGAGCTGGTCCAGCCTCATCCTGGGCAGGGGACACAGGCCTAGAGGGATGGGCCCAGAAATGGAAACAAGATGGCTCACAAAACCTTTCCAGGACCAGATGGCAACCTTCTGAGGGCTTTCCTTTTTGATTAGCCACGCCTGCCAACTATGGATGATTTCAACTAAGGACTATTTCAGCTTTGCCTACATCCTGATGATGGCAGTGGAGTCTTTTGGTGTGGGAAAGCGGGAGCATCTTCCATTGCAGATGAGAGTTGGTGGGGTTCAGACAGTGGTCTGTACCAATGGGAGTAGGCATAGCAACCCTGGACCACTGCCATATTTCTAGAGTTTCAAAGCTGAAGACTACCCTTGGCTATGATTTCCTCATTTTGGGTCTACCCTGAGCATCCAGACAGCTCCCTCCACCTAGCTATCCCTGGCAGGTAGCAGCAGATGGTAAATTAGAAGTATCAATTCTGGCACATGCTCTGGAGTCACCAAGCAAGTTTCTTATTAACTATTCCCGAGATGGGAACTAGGGCTCCAGGAAGTTGTTTTGCCCTTGAGGAAAAAAAAAAAGAGGGCAGGAGAGGCCAGAATACACACTAGGAAGGGACAAAGAGTCTTGTTGAATCCATCTTCAGAAACCCCACCCCAAACATCAGCCTGGACATGGCTTTCCTGAACCTGAACAACAGCATTGTTCGCAGAAGTCAGCCTGGGCACTGGAGGCTTCATCGAGCTGCAGATGGCTAGTCTAAGCATGGCAGTCACATCATAACTTACACATTAGAGAACAGGAGGAGCTCCCGTGTGCAAAACCCACATGAGTTCAGGAATGCCAGAGCAGAAAAGCAAGTTGCACAAGATACTATTTTTCCAAAGCTCAGAAACAAGCAACGCAAAACAAAACCACTTACAGAGTTCCATAGTTCACACAGTCCACACTTATTATAAAAAGCAGCATAGCTGGGCATGGTGGCACATGCCTTTAATCCCAGCACTCAGGAGGCAGAAGCAGGCAGATCTCTGTGAGTTCAAGGCCAGCCTGGTCTACATAGTGAGTTCCAGGACAGCTGGGGCTACAGGGAGACCCTGTCTCAAAAAAACCAAAAAAAAAAAAAAAAAAAAAAGTAGCAGAAAGCTGATTTACAAACAACACAAATACATATAGTAGAAGCCAAGTCTAGAGGCAGTTAATGCTGGGATAATCAGTAGCTTTATCTTATTGTTTCATTATATTGGTTTTTCTTGATTATATGTATTTTTGTGTGCATTGAATAGTACATAATTAGAAGCCAGCCAAAGGCCCTGCAACCCTTGTTACTAATTCCCCTGGCTGCAAGCTGTGGTGAGCTTTCCAGGCCCCAGCATTTCAGCAGCTGCATGTAGCTTCTGCTGCTGATGTGCCAATGGATCATACCTCTCAGAGCAGCAGAGCAGCTAGCTCCCTGGCTGTGGCAGCAAGATGATGGGACTGCTGCCCCGCCAGGGTGAGGTCAAAGGCTAGGAATGACGACTCTCTGGTTAGCGCACTGAAGTCTTGTTTTCTAAATTTTCAACTCATCTTTAAACCTAAACCATCTGCTTTAATGGGTGGGTGCCCAGTTCCCTTTGAGTATATCCACTGGAGACTCAGGCCTGGAGTGCCTGTCCAGCACCAGCCCACCCTTGACCTTCTGCTCACTCATTCACTCATCAAAAATTTTCTTTTGTTTTGAGACAGGGTCTCACATACTCCAGGCTGACCTCAAGCTCAGTATGTATTAATAGCTGAGGATGATCTATCTCCGCCTTCCAAGTGCTGGGATTAGAGGGGTGTTGCCACCAAATTTGGCTTTATGTAGGGCTGGGGATTGAATCTAGGGCTTTGCACATTCCACGGAAGCACTTTACCAATTAAGCTACGTCCCTAACCCATTTGTCCAATGTTTATTGAGCATTTGCTACATGCCAGACACTTTCCCCTGGTAGGGATACACAGTGAACACAACCACCCTCACCCCGACCCCCACTCCCATCTGCATGGAGCATCCCTCCAGCAAGGGGGCAGGCTGACAATCCACACTATAACTGGTGACAAGAAAAAAAAATCCCAGCAGAGTGAGGAGATTGGATGGAGAGAGAGTGGGGAGAGAGTCTGGTTAGAGTGGAAGGGAAGGCATGATCTTGAGGTAGAGTCCTCAAGGAAAAGAGAAGGGACGATGTGGGTATCTGGTAAAAAAAACTTGCTGGCCTGCCAGGCCCAGCCAGGAGCAAGGACAAAGGCTCTGACCTCTGTTCTCACCAGCATCTCCTTTCCAGGAACTCCCTCCATCCCATCCTAGAATCTCCCCTTCCCCAAGTCTTCTCCCCTCTGCTCACCTCTTCCTTATTCTAGTCTTATAAGGATTCCAGGCTTTGGGGTCTTGGAGTTTTCTAGACTGTACCTACTTATTAGTCCTGGCCTTTTGAACCCATAGCCCATCTCCATTGTTCCTGACAACCTCTTTCCCAGGGAAATGCCTGAGGTCTGATTTCCCTCCCAGCTTCTTCCACATGGTTTCTTTTCTGACAGGCATGGATTTGGCTTAGAGGCAATGATTCTTCACAACCCTGTCAAACTTAGAGTACCCAAATGAATGCCCAGAGAATAAGATGTTGGCCTAATTATCCTGTTAGCATGAATGACTTCCTCCTCCTAGATTCACTGAAGTGCCACCTGCAGGCGATTTTACCTGGACTTTCTCATATGGGTCCTTTGTACCTGTTCCGGGCTGTTGTGGTGGTGGCCAGCACAGGACCAGTGAGGGGCAGGGAAGATGGTATCACCTAGTTGAGAAGTGATTCAGAAATCACAGGGCAGAGCTCTCAGGCTACACACAGTCAATTCCTAAGAGATGCTGGGTTAGGCTGACTATGCTTATCGGACTCTGCTCCCAACCCCTATACCCACAAATTTTGTCACTCAAGCAAATGATGTGGAAAATGCTCTGGTTTGTGACAGCTCCAGGGAGGGTGGACACCTGGATTGGAGTTATGTGTTAGTCTACTTTTGTTTACTATAATGAAATACCTGAGACAAGTGACTTTTATTTATTTTTATGTGTATGAGTGTATTGCCTGCACGTATGTGAGTGCACCCGTGTCGTGCAATGCCGCAGAGGTCAGAAGAGGGCTTCGGATGCCCCTGGAACTGGCGTTAAAGATGGTTCGTAGCCGCCATGTGGGTGCTGGGAATCAAACCCGGGTCCTCTGCAAGAGCAGTCAGTGCTCTTAACCTCTGACAAGTGAATTTTATAAAGCAAAAGATTTATTTACCTCGTGATTCTAAAGATTCAAGAGCAGGGGGCAGGTATCTACTTAGCTCTGGTGAAGACTGCATGGGATGTGGTGGGAGCACATGGAGTGGGAAAAGTTTCATGTACTAACAGGAAGCCAGGGACTGATTCAGGAGATGGGCTCACTCTTAAAACAACTCACTTTGTAAGAGTTTAGGGCCCATCCAGAGAGCTGCATTACCCTTCCAAGGGCAGCTTCCCCAGTGACCCAAGATCCTTCCACCACACCTCACCTCTTAAAGGTGCCTCCACCTCTCAGCACCTTCACCCTAGGGACCAAGTTCCCCACACATGAACATGGGGATACACTCAAACCATGGCCAAACTAAAGCAAGTCACATGTATTTGTTTTGGTAAAGCTGATTCTAGACTGTGGTATAGAGAGGCACAGCCCACATCTATTCAGCTTGACCAGTGGGTTCTAACCAATGTAATCCCCAGGTAGGCATTATAGGTGATAGAAGAAGACAAGGGGAGGTTAACTGCCACTGCCTGGCACCTCCCGCCTCAGTTTATCAGAAAGAAAGGCAAGGAAACATAGACTAACGCCACGTATACACATACATGTCAGGTAATATTATAACATTGTTTTCCATATGTGCCACCGCACAGGGAAACAGCTAGTATTGTGGGTCATGATAGAATATGCGAACCTCAGAAAAACTATGAGCTTCATTAGAGGAAGCCATAAAGGCATAGAACCATCAGAGTGGCCGAAAGCTCTAAATTCTAAAAGTACAAAGTTTCCCCAGTGACCTAACAGTTATAAAGACCTGACTCTGCTCATCCCTTATCAGTTGGTCACTCCCAAGCCTGAGAAGAAATGTTTATGGAGCCCACCTGTCTCCTCTAAGGCCATAGATAACATTCCTGCCAGTCCCTGGGTAAATAGCCTTGAGGAGACCTTTAAGCCTGGGCACTAACTCGACTCCCCACTAAGTGTAGTTGTATCCCACAACCCTGTTATAACTACTAAGTGTAGTTGTATCCCATAACCCTGTTTCTTTGTCTAGTTGTAGATGCTTGGTTCCCGTGGACAGCCTCTACCTCTCACTGTATCTTCTTTGACTAAAGGAAAATATAGTCCTTGCCTGTTGCAGGTCTGGCTCTGGTTTCTAGTCTCCGACTCATCTATCTTTCCTTTTATTTTCCAAAAATCTAACAGGTCACAAAAGCGCTATCAATTGAATAAGGCTTCTTGGTGACCTTTGGCCTGAGGAGAATGCATAGGATTTGCCTCCTGGGCCTGAAGGGGGAGAATATTCCAGGCAAAAACATTTAGGCAAACACCTTTCCACTGGAGTTTGGAGAGACACACATACACACGGGGAGAGAGAGAGAGAGAGAGAGAGAGAGAGAGAGAGAGAGAGAGAGAGAGAGAGAGAGAAAGAGAGAGGAGAGGATTTGCCACAGCTCCTGAGGAGACTCCCCCTCCCTTTCCTCTGGCATTTAGTTTCCCTGTTGGCCTTGGGCTGTTCTTAATATCTGAGCCACATCTGCTCAATCTCCATCCCCTCAGAAGGCCTTGGGTTGCCTGAAAGTTGTGCTGGTCACCTCAGAAAGCATCTTCTGATCTCTTTCCACACAGCTCTTTTGGAGGTTGTTTCCTCTCCAGAAAATGGAGGGCCCAGTGTCTACTCTTCATTAGCCCCAGGCCATGAGACAGGAGCCTACAGGTGGTGGCTCTGGAAAGCTGGAGGAGGTGCACAGGGAGGGAGGGGCTCAGTGGTGGCATCTTCTTGGGCCTGGTGGTAGACTATACTGCCAGAACGACAGCTCCATTTTCTGATGCAGTAGGTGGAGGTCCAACACCCCTACTGCCCCTGGAGTGACTTTCCTTGACCAACTCTCCCCAGTGCTGGCAGTGTGGTCCACTTTGGACCCACAGTGTCATTCCTAAAATGCAGGCCATGCTTCTACTTTAAAGCCCTGACTGGGTGCCCACCTCACCAGGGAGAAACCCACAATCTCTCTGATCATCCACAAGGCACATGAACTTCAACTCCTACCCTCTCCTTTCTGAGCTCATCTCCTGCTTAGCTCCCTTCCTTCACTCCACTCTGGCCTTTCCTGGCCAACAAAATATGGTAACCCCAGGGCCTTTGCCCTTGACATTACCTCTGCCCGGAATGCCTCCCACCCCCCCAACCCCCACTCTGCCACAGATACTCTCACTGCTCTCTACCATCTTTAAGGCTGTCAAATGTCACTTCAGCAACACTATCCTTAACTATCCCATTTAAAATCCTCTCCACCCCTCCCTCCGTGTTTCTCACTGGATTCTGCTGTTTCTTCGGCCACTTTTTAACCTCCTAATTTGCTATTTAATTGGTTCACTTACATTTCTGGAATGTAAGTTCCAGCAGGGCAGGGATGTTGTCATTTTAGTTCCCTTTCCAGAACCCTGAAACCGTGTTGGTGGTCGCTGTACAGCTGCACAGGTGGAATAACGCACAGCTGAGACCCCTGCCCGGACTCTGTTACAGGGTCAAGATAAAGGCCCTTCTGGTGACCTGGCATTCTTCTCAGAGGGCAAGGGAGCTGGGCAAGGCTTGACCGCTCTCCTCCCTGACACACTTTAGCAGACATCTTTTTTTCTTTTCTTTTTTTTTGGTCTTTTTGAGACAGGGTCTCCCTGTAGTCCCAGCTGTCCTGGAACTCACTATGTAGACCAGGCTGGCCTTGAATTCACAGAGATCCGCCTGCTTCTGCCTCCCGAGTGCTGGGATTAAAGGCCTGCGCCACCATGCCCAGGGCAGACATTTCTAAAGCCTCTAGTAGGTGCTGGGGGTGGATGAGACACCACCTTTTCTGGGGAGGGAGACAAGCGCTGCCTGGGGCGGGGGCGGGGGGGGGCTTGAGGAGGGGAGCAGAGGGGAGGGAGGGGGGAGGCTGCGGTAGGGGCAGAGAGGAGCCTGAGGAGGGGCAGAGGGGAGTGAGTCTCATGGGGACAGGCCAGCAGAGGCCACCTCGGATGGACCGGTGCGCTGAG
Source organism: Nannospalax galili (assembly GCF_000622305.1). NCBI lineage: Eukaryota > Metazoa > Chordata > Mammalia > Rodentia > Spalacidae > Nannospalax > Nannospalax galili. The sequence continues at coordinate 3,090,595 of NW_008358490.1, forward strand.
GCAGGCCTACCCCTCGCCCCTCACACTAGGCCCCCCTAGTGTTCTCAGGGCCTAGGCCCCTGCTCGACCCCCCCCGCCCCAGACTCCCTCCCTTTCCGCCTGCCCAGGGCTCCTCTCGGCCGGGCCCAGCGCGGCCCCGGCCCACTGCCGCTCCGGCCCTGGCCGGCAGGGGCCGCTC
>NW_008358490.1:3090898-3103907 GCF_000622305.1 Nannospalax galili
GCCGCCATGGCGACCAGGAAGGCGGGCTCGCGGCTGGAGACGGAGATCGAGCGATGCCGCTCTGAGTGCCAGTGGGAGCGGATCCCCGAGCTCGTCAAGCAGCTGTCGGCCAAGCTCATCGCTAACGGTAGGCGCGGGCGTGTCGCCGGGATTGCGGCGAGCGCTGGGGCTTTGGGCCCGAGTGAGGCGGGGCGCCGGTCGAGAGCAGGGGCGCGGCCGGGAGGCTAGGCGGAGGCCCCGCGACGACCGTGGGCCAGGCCCCAGGGGACCCGGGGTCCTCCGGTCACGCGGTGTGCGGCCCAGAGGCCGGCGTGCCGTGCGGCGCCCGAGTCCGGGAGTGCAGGGCGCCAGGGCTCACCCAGCTCTCGCCGCCCCGCGACCCCAAGAGGCTCAGCAGCCGGCTTCTGGCTTCCAAGAAGTTGGAGCTGATGTGTGTGGGGTGCGTGGGGTGCACCCTGAGGACGTGCTGTGAGCTTTTGGGGGTGCTCTGAAGTGTTTGATGTGCTCTGGGGTCCTGAGATTGGGGATACTGTAAACATATGGTGTCCAAGGGCTCCGGGAGGAAGCTCAGACTTAGAGGGTGTCGGGGTGGTGGTGGCAGTTTGGGGCGTGTGCTTTGAGGTTCTTAGAGTCAAGGCTGCAGACCTGAAGAGGTCAGGCTGGAGAGTATAAGGTCAACAGAGTCAGGGGAGTCAGGAAGGAGGCTACTTTGGAGAGACGTGAGAACGTGACTGAAGAATGCTGGGAAAATAGAGCTGGGTGGATGAGGGGCTTGGTGTGTCTTGGAGCAGAGCATCAAAGTGGGAGCCAGTGCCTGGACTTGGCCCATTGGTTCTTTTTAACCCATCACATCAAAAATGCAGCCGAAATTGCATTCCAGAGCGAGGCTCCACGTGGCCTTATTTGTTTTGGAAGCATGTATAGTTAATATTTGCTTGTCTTTTAGTACCCGCCAAAACCATAGGCAGGCTCTTGGAAGCTGGTGAGAGGGCAGAGGATTATTCCCTACCTCTAGCTAGCTTCCCAAGACTGAATAGATCTGCGCAGAACAAATGAATCACAGAGTAAATGAGTGAATGACACTGCTCATTCAAGGAAGGATGTTTGCACTATTTTCAAATTTCTCACCTCAAACTACCCAGAAATGGACAGGGAAGTCACGTATCTTCTCTAAGGATGGTTTGTGTATTTTATAGAATTAGTGCCTCAAAATAAAAGCTTTTTTTTTTTTTTTTTTTAAATTTAGTGGCAGGATCTCCCTAGGTAACACACACTAGCCTCAAACTAATGTAGCTCAGGTTGGCCTCCAAGTCCCTATCTTTCTGCCTTATCTCCCCAAGTTTTAGGGCTATAGGCACATACTACCATGCACACAAGACAAGATCTGGTTTTACATACTATTGACTGTGGTACCTTGCTTTGGGCAGATATTTGGAGAATGGTGACTTGTCTCCATTAATTTAGGATCTGAGGAAAATGTGTTCAGTCAACAGGACTCCAAAGGCAACTTGACTTTGCCCTCCTTGTAAGGTCCACAGGTCTGTCCTTTTGTCTCTTCTCTTTACCTGCAACAGTTTTCTCTTTTCTCGTTGAAGTCACATAGTCCTAGGCCTACTTTGTCACTTCACAGCTGTGTGACATGATCCCTCTGTCTGGGTTGATGTTAAGGTTCAGTGTGTTGAGCTTCCTGCCTGGTCCCTCCAAATCTATCTGCTTCCTGCTGTCTTTTTTTCATTCTTCAGCATGTGCAGTGCTCACCTGTACCAGGCACTAGCCAGTCAGGCCCCTGCCCTTTCCTTCCTCCAAGAAGACCACTGAGAAACAAACATGGAAATAGACAGTGAGAAGTGATTTAAAGAAAACAGATGAGTTAATGTGACTGAGGAAGGAGGAGGGAAGGAACTGAAGCTGCCCTGGTCCCTGGAAGTAGATGGTGGGTGGACTTTTCATGCATGGCTCCATCTTACCTTTATGGCCCTCTGCCAAGCTTGGCTCTCCTTCCAGTGCTTGGTTCCTGTGGCTGCAGCTGCAACCATGAATAGGAATTGAGGTGGTGAGGGGCATGTGGGTGGATAGAGCAGGGCATTGTGGCCCATGGGTGTGTGTGTGTGCAAGTTCAGCTTGGGAAGTCCATGGGAGATAGAGTTTTGTCCCAGAGACTCACATGGTAAGCTACAGCCTGGGGAAAGGTCACCTAGATTTGAAAAGGTCAAAGAGCGTACACCTTTAATCCGAGCAGAGGCTGGTGGATCTCTGTGAGTTCAAGGCCACCTTGATCTACATAGTAAGTTTCAGGCCAGCTAGGGCTTCAGGGAGACCTAGTCTCAAAAAAGACCAAATAACAACAAAAAAAAAAAGGTCAAAGAAACTGCTTGGGAAGATAAAAAAACAAAAGCAAAAAAGAAAAAGATGAAACAAACCAGAATGACTGTAGGCACAGAGAAGTGCTTGAAGGTGGGCCCTCCTTGGCTGATTGGGGCCTTTGGATTGTTAGTGGGACCTCTGGGCTTTGGGTATACTGACTCCCTTCAGCAGCTTTAGGGGCACTAGCACAAGTTTTGGACAGATGGCAAACTGCTTAAGTTTAAAGCCCTTGCTGCTTGGAATAAGGAAAACAAGTTAATGCCATGATTGCCAAACTAAGATCGTTTCCTTGAAGTCAGCTTCAAACAAGAGCATGCAGGCCTTGTAGACAGCCAGCCTGGGGCTTGAGTCCTGCTCCTGCCACTTTTGACTCTGTGACCTTAACAACCCAGAACCTCAGTTTCCTCACTGTTCAGTTTCCTTAACCTTCAGAGCCTCCTTTAGAATAGGGTTAAAAGATGTACCTTGCTGGCAGCTGTGGTGGCACACACTTTTAATCCTAATACTCAGGCAAGTAGATGTGAGTTCAAGGCTAGCCTGGTCTACACAGAGAGTTCCAGGCCAACCAGGACTACATAGTGAGACCCTGTTTTTTTTTTTTTTAAGTGTCTTGCAATGATTGTGAAGATTTAAAGAGGGCTGGGGATGGAGCTCAGTTGGTAGAGTACTTGCCTAACATACACAAAACTCTGAATTCTATCACCAGTACCTCATAAACACTAGGCATGGGATGCCGGGGGTTGTGGCGCATGCCTTTAATCCCAGCACTCGGGAGGCAGAGGCAGGCAGATCTCTGTGAGTTCAAGGCCAGCCTGGTCTACATAGTGAATTCCAGGCCAGCTGGGGCTACAGGGCGACCCTGTCTCAAAAAGACCCCCCTCCCCCCAAAATAAACCCCAAAATAAAAATCTAAGCTTGGTGGTGCACACCTATAGTCCTAGCACTCAGAAGGTAGAGGCAGGAAGGTTAGAACGAATTCATGGTCCTTCTTTTTTTCTTCTTGGCTATGTAATGAATTAGAAGTGGCTTGGGCTACAGGAGACCTTGTCTCAAAATAAATAAAAAAGATTAAAGTTGCACACATCTACGGCTAGCCACAGAGTCTGATACCTAAGTAGCAGGCCATTCATTTTTCATTCATTTATTCATTCCATTCAGGCCATTCATTTTTCATTCATTTATTCATTCCATTCATCCTACAAATATTGAGTGTGTGCTGGGGGGGTATACTAGTGAATAGAGGCAAAAGTGAGATTCCATATCCAACTCTATAAAGTCCACCAGGGAAAGGGACTGGGGACAGATAATATGATCATTGCTTCATGGGAAGGATGTTGTGGTAGTCAGTGCTGTCAGAAGAATAAAGGGAAGAGGGTGGGGTGGAGTGGGTCACAGGAACTACTGATTTAAATAGAGTTGGGGACTACATTGGCTCAAGAACTCTCACTGAGAAGGCAACAATCAGAGATAAAACCCCAGGAGCTGGAGGAATGAGTTCTAGAGAGGGGGCTTGGGGGACAGGGGCATGAGTGGGAGCAGATCACGTGGGCCTTATAGGCCACCATTACAACTTTGGCTTTTCTCTGAGTGAGGTGGGAGCTAGGGGAGGGAAGGGAGCAGCACAATCTCAGGTTTGTAATGCTTCCACTCAGCAGGGCCAGCTCCTTCTAGGAAGGACACAGCAGCCACTCCCTGTTAGAAACTCAGCAGTGGACACAGAGCTGCCACTCCATCCTGACTCTTAAGACAAATAGTTTTAGACATTTTGCCAAGATGTAAGTTAGAAAAGGCCAAATGGCAAGTTGGAAATAAAACTCAGAAATCTGCTTTTTGTCTCATATCAGCTCATTCACTGTCTTAAAACAAGTTTTTTTTGTTGTTGTTTTGTTTTTTGAGACAGTCTGATATACCCTCAGCTGGCCTTGTCTCAAACTCACTGTGTAGCTGAGGATGACCTTGAACTTCTGATCCTTCTGCCTCTACTTCCTGAGTCCTGAGATTACAGATATGCAAATCATGCTTGGTTTATACAGTGCTGGGGATGGAACTCAGGGCCTCTGCATGCCAGGCAAACACTTTATCACCTCAGCTACATTCCTCAGCCCCTCATCACTCAGTCTTTTACAAAAAAAAGAAGAAAAAGAAAGAAAGAAAGAAAAAGAAAGAAAGAAAGATTGAAAGAAAGCAAAAAATCAAAACCCTATAGTGGCTGCCTGTGTGCCAAGCTCTGGCAAGTTCTAGCAAGAGAGTGTTGTCTAAGCCCAGGGGGTGGGAGAAAGTTCCACTGAAGTCTAAGCTCTTGATATCTGGTATAAGCATTGGCTGGAATGTGAGGAGTGTGGATTCTTAGCCCACCCCACACCTGTGAAGTCACAATCTGCACACAAAGGCAAGTTGTTGGGACTCAGTGAGTGTAGCGAAGCCTGAGGTACCCAGGCAGGAGCCAAGACAACAGCAGGCTTAGGAGTGAAGCAAGCATACAAAGCTTCTGGTTGGCCCATTCCTGGCTCCTGGGACAACATCTCAGTTGTCCTGTCTTCCCAGAAGGTCACCGTCTAGCCCCTCAGTGTCAAGGTTCACTGTATGTGAAGGGCTGTGGTCTGGCACCTGGACTGATACCCAGACTCTCCTTGGAGCTGGCCGAGTGACCTTGAACCAACTGCTTAACCTCTCCGAACTTGCCTTTCCAATTGGTCAGATAGGGCTTCTAACACCTGCTCCATTAAGGTGTTATAAACCTCAGTATTTGGTAAACTGGTGTTTCTTCTCTCCAAGGGCTCCGTGTGGCCCTGCACAAGGCAGGCCAAATTGTGGCAATTAACCTGACTGGGGAAACAGAGTGGGAGACCTGGAAAAGGTACTCCCTGTACTTCCATAGCAGAACAGGTGTTTGGGGGTCCTCTGTGAGGGCATGTGACTTTTCTCCCCAGCGGGTTAATCTTAGGCAGCTCTCCTCCTGAGCTCAGTTAGAGCAGTGAGGCCCCACATGATGAGTCTTTCTGATTCATGAGATCTCAAGACATTTTAATTGCCTGTTAGTCATGGGTTGATTGGGATGGTATGGTACCTTTTCTGGGCCCAAGTTTAGCTCCAGAATCTCTTTGGACCATGATGTGATAGTGAAGTTTTTGCTTTGCCTGTGGCTCTTGTGGTTTAAGAGAAGGGCATGGATGGCATCATGTCTTCTCTGTCTGGACTCGTGGGTTGCTCCTGGTCTCTTGCCTCTGCAGCCCTCTCAAAGAGAGGCAGAATCTTTGGTGGCCCAAGGGCTTCTTGGGAAACAAGGCTGTGGTTTATCAGCTAGTATCTACTGTGAGAAGAGAAAATGGTCCTGCTGCTTGAGAATGGCTTCCTGGGACCCAACAAGCCCCTAGGAGTCAAATTGCCCCCAGAAGGGCAGTGAGACCTCCTCAGACCAGCCGCCTTTCCTCCCTGGCTAGCATCCTGCTTTCAAACACTGCCCTGTTGTCCCCTGAAGGCCATGCCTTTGTGGCACAGCGTTGGTCCTCACTTTTGGATCTGTTACACTGAGCTAAGGCATTGGGGTCCTGGCAGTGAGGATAGAGGACCATGACTCCTTGTGGCTGGCACAGTGGAACTTCCCTGCTCTCATCTTTAGAGGAATTTTCAGGCTCAGAGCTGCAGGGAGGATTCCTAACATTCATCTGCCTTGATGCACTCAAGCACGTCCTCCTGTCACTTTGAGCATTGCCCTTTCCCTACATCCTTAGGGTACTTTGAATTCCTGAACCCTGGCTTATTTCTCTACCTTGGCTCATCTATTCAGTTCTGGAATCTCTGCTGCAGTTTTCAGACTGTGCTGTTGGGGAACCTCTTTGGGGAGGGGGCAGGCCTCACTTACTGGAGCACTTATACTTTTCCCTGAGGTTTCCTTTGAAGAAAGGGTTAATTGCTTAGAAAACAAAGAAACAAACATAAAAGATCGAAATCCACAAATCTAGTTTGATTTCCTACAGATGAGAAAGCAGACCCTAGGAGGTGTCTTCCTTGAAGCCCCCAGCTAGCCAGTAGGAGGAGCAAGCAGAGTAGGCCGGAACCCCAGCCCTGGAGCCATGTGCTAAGGGCCCTTGCTGAGCCCTGTTGTAAAACATGGGCACACCCATGCTCCTTCTGCCCAAACCCTTGAGACCAGATGTGTTTCTGAACATAGAAGTGTTCAGAATGTAGTATTTATTCTGAGCACTGTGCACCACTTGCAGTGGGACCTGGAGCTGCACTTCATTTCTGCACCAGAATGTACAGTCACCATAGAGGCATGAAGACACCAGACAGAACTTGCGTGCTCACCTCAGGTTCTGATGCTAAAGGAGGAACAGTTAAAAGCAAGTTTTAGGGGCTGGGAAGGGGGCTCAGTGGGTGAAGTGCTTACTACACAAGTACAAGAACCTGAGTTCCAATCCCTAGCACTCATGTAAAAAAGATAGGATATGGCAATGTTATCTGAACCCAAGTGCTAGGGGTGGAGACAGCTGGATCCTGAATTTGCTGGCCAGGCAGTCTAGCTCAAAGGAGGAACTCTGGGTTTAGTGAGAGACTCTGTCTCAGAAAAGAAGAGAGTGACTGAGGAAGATTATCCCAATGTCAACCTCTGACTTCCAGATGCACCTTGCATGGGCAAGCTCACCCACATACACATGTGCACACACACATGCGCACACATTAAAATTTGGGTTTTTAGATAGTTCTGGATTTCAGAAATTATTGCTGATGTACTGTGACCTTGTAGTGGCAGTGTCAAACTCATGAGGCAGCTGTAAGGATAACCTGCAGCTCCTATAGTGCCTAGCTCAGTGCCTGATCAGAGGTACTGTTACTTCAGACCAGCCATTTTCTGCTGCTGCTGGTGGGTGTTACCCTTCTCTCCTGTTCCCTGTTCAGAAGTCTTTCTGTCCCCCATGCCACCTCTCTTGTCTTGTGTCCTCCAACTTTTAGAGGGCTGAGGGCCATTGTTTTTCTGACCTCAAATTGTGGTGTTGGGCTCATAGCACATTGTTGGAGTGCTGTGTTGACATGGCCCTCTCACAGACTTTCATGAACCCTGAAGCAAAAAAAAAAAAAAAAAAAAAAAAAACCCGAAAAAAAAAAAAAAAAAAAAAAAAAAGCCCATTTCTGCACAATGGAGCAGGCCTAAGGTCTCCTATGTGGAAGTGAGGGAGCCCCCCTTCTTCCTTTGTCAGCCACTCCTTGCTCTGAGCACTTTCTGTGGGTGGCACTGGTTGCTGATTCCAACTGGTGCCTATGATTGGTTCTGAGGTTTTGCCAGCCAATAAATGAATGTTTGGCTGTGATTGGTTGAGGCATAAGCATGTGACAGTTCTAGTCAATGAGACATCAGGGGTTATTTACTTGGTGAAGAGGCTTCTGGGAAAGATTTCTTTTTGCTGAAGAACCTTTGTACATGCTTAAGAGAGAAGTGACTCTTTTCTTGCCCTGGACAGTGCTGTTCAGACCTGGAGCTGCTGTTGTCTTGTACCCACAAGGGCACCCAGCCCTTGAGTGAGGCAGACCCATGGAGGGTGGTAGCATGGACAGACTGCAGCTGCTGAGTAGCCTGAAGCACCGACTTGGAGCAGCTCTTCTCTGGGCTTCCTGTTGTGTGAGATAATACATTCCTTCACTGAGACACACAAAGTCAGGTGTTTGTTCATTACTTAGTGCTGAAGGCATTTCAACCATTCCACTCCTCACTGCCCTGGAGCTGCCTCACCAGCTTGGCCCTGGGCAGTTGGGAATGGCCTTTGCTCTTGATTCCCTTTGGCCTCACATGGCAAGATTCCTGCCTCTTGGGGTGACCTCATGCTTGGCAGATGGTGGAGTGTTGCAGGCATTTGGTGTGTGTGAAAGCCAGTGTTCCCACTGAGAACCCAGGAAGAGGAAGGAGCTTTTCCCAGGCCTTTCAAAACCACCCCGTTTGGTAGATGGGCTAGATGGTACCATGTAAAAGGTGAAGGACAGCGTAAGCCACCAGAAACCTAGTAGAATGGCAGCAACCCTCGCTACCTAGGGGCTGCCAGACCAGTGTCAAGGGTGGCAGTGGTGAGGATGCAAGAACTATGCAGAGTAGATATTTTAGGTTCTTTGAGAGGCCTAGTAGGCTAGAATCAGCAGCTCCATGTGTTTGTCCTCTAAGTGGCCTTGAGTACAATACTTGATCCTCTGCAACTGGTTTTCCTGAATTCTCTGTTGTTAAAATAGTGCCAGGAGGGAAGAAGATTGGACAACACTCCTTGGGATTCTCTTCTATGACAGATGCTGGGTATGAACTTCTGTGTGTATTGTAGGTAATCACCGTAGCAACCAACTTAGGCTCTGGGTTGTAATTCTCATTCAAGGGATGAGCTAAGATCCAGATATGGTGAGATGTATTCTAGTCCACTTGTAACTAGTTCCATTATCTTTCTATGCACAGATATCTTTTTGACATGATTCAAAGAATCATTCAGACAGCTTGTTAAAATCCAGGTTGCTAACCTCCCATTCCCAGAGATCCTGATGCAGCTGGTCTGGGAAGGGTTAGAGCTCTTAGCTAGCCCCCAGATGATACAAAGTGTGCTGGGCCTTCAAATGGTTTGAAACGCACTGAAGTCAAGAACTCTATCGTAGGTTTTCAGCTGTGTGCCCTGGAGGAGTCTCCTTGAGAGGCAGTGATCAGTTTGGCTAAGGCAGGGACTCAAAACTCTTGCATTTTTAAGTAGAACCTCAGTGGCCTCAGCAGGCAGCTGTGGGGCTCCTGCTTTAAATCATAGTTCATGAGCACCCACTGTGTACAGATGAAGCACCAGGTGCCAGAGGGGCATCAGAGAAAATAAAATGAGTGGTCACTCCAGGGAGAGGTTATAGTTAGGGTTAATTGATTCCTGGACCTGCCTGAGCTTCTGTTTCAAGGGGTTCTACTGGATTTGGAGTCAGGAAGCAGGACTCTTTTTTGTTTTTTTGTTTTTTTTTTTTTGACAGTCTCCCTACTGCAGCCCCAGCTGGCCTGGAAGTTACTATGTAAACCAGGCTAGCCTTGATCTCACTGAGATCCACTTGCTTTTACCTCCCGAGTGCTGGGATTAAAGACATGCACCAACATGCCTATCATGTCTGCCCTATGCCACCTTTGACACAGAGTTTCATTATATAACCCTGGCTGGCCTGGAACTCACTTTGTAAAGCAGACTGGCCTCAAACTCACAGAGATCTGCTTGCCTCTGCCTCTTATGTGCTGGGATTAAAGGTATGTGCCACCACACCCAGTCCTACAGAGGTGGTTTTGAGGGGTGAAGAGCCAAAACCATCCTGGCTGGTGAGTCAGCATTGTGTGGGAAAGGAAGATGTTGGGGTCCAGATGCTTGGTTTTTCATAGTGGCAAAGGGGACAGGAAGGAGGAGGAGGACAGTAACAGGCGTGATAGCAGATGTGAGCTTCCCATGGTACTAAATGTGATGGAGACCTAAAGTTGAGGACAGATGGCATTAGCTGGGTCACAGATCTAGGCCTTCTACCTGTGACTCCCTCCTCTTCTAGCTGTTCACTCAGTGCTTTGGTGAACCTAGTTGATTTTGTTCATTGCTGTGTCCCAAACACTAGTAACTGTGCCAGTAACAGTGTCAGACATATAGTGGTGCATAATTAATGCTTTAATGAACAAGCTAACTTTGAGGAACTTACTTGGACTCAATTACCCCTCAAGCAAATAAATCCCTGCTGAGGGTCAGCCTCTGCCCTAGGCCCTGAAATGACCCTTGAGACCCATCCATCTGTTCAGGCATAGTGTATGAGACTACAGATGTGCTTAGGTCAGGACTGAGTGTGGTAGTGGGATGAGGACCATGGGGGCCCAGAGGAGGGAGTGTCTACCAGGACCCTGATCTACTTGCTGTACTGCTGATGTCAGTGACTTCTGACCTTGCTTCCTTGGGGCTTTTGGTACATCGTAGTTGCTAAGTTGCCATTAGGACTGACTGAACACCTAAGACCTTTCCTTCCTACAGCTCTTGTGGACAATCTGGGCAGTCTTTCTCAGGGCACACAGGTGGCTTGGTCCCTTCTCCTGCCCTCTTTCTCAGTCTTCCCTTCTCACGTTTGGACTGCTCACCCTGTCTTGGGAGGCCTGGTTCCCTGGAGGTCCTGCCCTCAGTTGCCTTGTGGGTTCAAGGCAGTGCTTCCTCTCAAGCTCCCCAGTTGACAAGGAAGTCCTGCAGGGTGTGTCAGGCCCAGGACCTGCAGCAAATGCCACTTTCCCTCATTGGCCCCTTGGGTCAAAGGAGTTAATGCTCCCCTAAGTCCTGGGCCCAGAAACAGGGGAGACAATGCAACAGGTTCCACTCTGTGGTCACCGCCAGTGACAGCAGCTCCTCCGTTCTCGTGGGTGCCGCTCGGCATCGAGGCTGCTCCTCTGCTCGCCCTGGGCTGAGGCCGCTCTTCTGCTTGCCTGGTGCTGAGGCAGCTCTTCTGCTTGCCCTGTGCTGCCTCCTGTCGTCGTTGCTTCTGCCCAGTCCTGGACCCCAGGGCTGGTGAGGAGACTGTGTCAGCGGAGCTGCATTCAGACACAGGAGACCAGGTTCAGTGACACAGGTCTGCTTTATTGCAGGAAGGCACAAGCTTATATAGGGGTAGTGGTTCAATCACAGCACAGCAAGTAGGATACCTTATTAGCATCATCCTTTTAGCATAACAGACTATCACAAAATAGAGGGTAGGATGCCTCATTAGCATACTGGGTTTCAGATTAGCATACTGGATTCCTGGAAACCATGTGACCCTCACAGTTGCAATGTCACCCTAGGCTCAAGCCTGTCTCCCACACCACTCTTTGTGGAATTCCCTTCCTGCCTCTGCTCTCGGCCTTGGCACTGAAGTCTTGCCAGGATTGGAGGACTTCTCGGGTCCAGCCCCATGTTCACAGCTCCTGCCCCTCTTCTGAGTAAATGCCCTGCTGTGCCAGGACTCAGGGTCCCTGTCTTGTGGCCCAGTCCTTGACTTGGGGCTTTGATTTCTCTTGGAGTCACTGTCATGTTGTCATGCTGTCAACTCTGTGGGTGTGTCTAACTTGTCTGTGTGGAGCTGGCTTCCTGAGCAGGCTGTTTCCAAGTCTCTGGGCTAGCCTGATAACATTCCCTGCCCTTCTGTCACTTCCTGCCCTCAAAGCTCTGGGGACAGGCTAGATCAACTCCAGGCTACTGACTTACAGGTTACCTTTCTTTTCTTGGATTAGATTTCTCTAGGGAAAGTGTGTGCTCACACATCTGTGTCAGTGTGTGTGTGTGAGCAAATGTGTGTGATCAAACTGTGGGGTGAGTATGAGTGTGAGAGTGCATGTGTATGTGTAACTGAGTGTAAGTGCATGTGTGTGTATGTAATTGAGTGAGTGTGAGTGCATGTGTGAGTATATGTAACTGAGTGTGTGTATGTGCATGTAACTATGTGGGTGTGTGAGTGTAACTGAGTATGTGGATGTGTGTGAGTGTGAGTGCATGTGTGAGTGTATGTAACTGAGTGGGAGTGAGTACATGTGTGAGTGTATGTAACTGAGTGAGCATGTGAGTGAGCATGTGAATGTGAGTTCATGTGTGAGTATATGTAACTGAGTGGGAATGAGTACATGTGTGAGTGTATGTAACTAAGGGTGAGCTCTGTGTGTGAGTGCATGTGTGAGTGTAACTGAGCATGTCAATGTGTGTATGTAACTGAGTGTGAGCATGTGTGTGTGTGTATAATTGAGTGTGAGCATGTGAGTATGAGTGTGAGCATGTTCTCTCTTCTGCCAGTGCAGTGGAAACACTGTCTTCTCTCTCCAAGTTGCCCTCCTCTTGTTTCTCCCAGTTCTGCCTTGTGTGTGAATGTAGGGAGGAGGCTTTGATGTGAAGCCTGGACTTTGGCTACCAAGACTTTCCCAGATCATTCCTGCCAACTTCTTCCGGGCGATATAATCCTTGGCTTTTGTCATTTTTGCCCTTCAGTCAGGAGTTCCAAATACTCAGGCTGTATGAACTAGGTCACAGTTTAAACAAAGAAAGTTGTCGGAGTTGGCCAGTAGGAACCTGAGGTAGGAACAGGAAGGCCTGGGGTTTGGTCAGCTGTCATGACCACACTATGTGTGGGGGAACTGAGTCTCCTGAGACTCCCCTGTCTAGGAAGGGGAGACATAAGTATTGATTGATTCATTCTAGAAATGTTATTGAGCACCTACTGTGTGCCAAGCACTGGTGATAGAGCGTGAAAGAGAATGACAGGATTGAGTGGGCACTTACGGAGACAAGATGGCCCTCACCTCAGGGAAGGTGAGTCACGTGATATGACTTACCTTTTAGAACAAGGAGGTGACAAAAAATCCCTATTTTCTCACAGAGGCGTGTACCCTTCTTGGATTACTGCTTGATGCCGCCTCTTCCTGGTCTAAGCCGCTCTTGCCTGCCAGGCCTGTGCTATGCAGGACTTGCTGCTGGAGAAGACTGTCAGCCCTGCTGACCCTTGTATCTGGTCACCAACTGCAAGCATCCTTGTTCTTCTGTGGGTTTGTGTTCCCATCTTCCAAGACATGATTTCCCCCTCACTCCCAGAGCATGGCCTTGCCTCATATTTGGCTGGGGAAGTCCGTGTCATTCCCCCCTCCCCGCACCGTCCCCGCGGCCCCCCCCTC
>NW_008358490.1:3103970-3107841 GCF_000622305.1 Nannospalax galili
TTCCACCTTTCCAGGTTGTGTCCTCTCAAGGCTTTCTGAGCCCCACTTGCAGCTGTCCAGTCAGTGCCCTGGTTACCGTTCCCTTTCTCAGCAGCAACTTGCCTTCTCACAGATTGGCCTTGGCCTCTAACTTTCAGTCCAATAAAGGCTAAGAATGTCCAAGTCACCCTCTGAATGTCCAAGTCACCCTCTGAATGTCCAAGCCACCCTCTGAATGTCCAAGCCACCCTCTGAATGTCCAAGTCACCCTCTGAATGGCCAAGTCACCTTCTGAATGTCCAAGCCACCCTCTGAATGTCCAAGTCACCTGCAGAATGCCAGAGTCACCCTCTGGCATTGCCTCTCTGTTGCTAAATTTACTTCTGCATTCACACCTCACATGCTGCTCCAGCCCCTTGTTACTCATTTGCCAAGTCACCCTCTGAATGGCCAAGTCACCTTCTGAATGTCCAAGCCACCCTCTGAATGTCCAAGTCACCCTCTGAATGGCCAAGTCACCTTCTGAATGTCCAAGCCACCCTCTGAATGTCCAAGTCACCTGCAGAATGCCAGAGTCACCCTCTGGCATTGCCTCTCTGTTGCTAAATTTACTTCTGCATTCACACCTCACATGCTGCTCCAGCCCCTTGTTACTCATTTGGCCACTCCCTCTTTCCAGAAACACTAGACCAGCTGGGTTTCTGCCTGAGACCTCTCTTTTCTGGAATGCTCTTCTCACAGACCTAATGGTTTCTGTGGTGGCTATATCCTGGTTTCTCTTCCTGGGCCTTCTCCATCTCCTCCAGCATCGATCTGTACTTGACTTGGTAGCTGAATGCCACTAAACACTGAACTTGGTCAAAACACAGCACTTGGCTTCATTGCAGTACTTCAGAAAATGGTCTGTGGTCCTCCTGCCCACTGTGCAGTCTGAAGTGGGGGATTTGTCTTTGACCCCACCCCTTCCTTAGCTGCTGTGTGTTAGCTTCTAGTGGCTGCTGTAGTTGCTGACTTAACATAGATGTATTCTCAGCATTCTGGAGCTGAGGAGTCGGAAATGGGCATCACTCGTTAATCAAGGATCGTTGAACTGTGATCCTTCTGGAGCTCTGGAGGCAGGTCTGTACACACTGTGTGGCTCCTGGCCCTTCTCCACCTTTAGAACCAGCAGTGCAGCTGCCCATCTCCCTCTGCCATTTGCCATGTCTGCCAGAGGCTGACCTTCAGCTGCCCACTCACACAGTCCAGGATAATTCTCCCACCTCAAGATCCTTAATGTAGTCATATCTGCTGAGTCCCCTTTGCCATATGAAATACACTTTCACAGCTTCTGAGATCAGGGTGAACTTCTGTGAGGTCCACACCTCCAATCCAGTCCAGTAGAAGGTCTGCTTTGTTTTGTGAACTCTGTCTGCACTTGGTCTGTTTCTCGCTTCCGTCACTGTTTCTCACCTCACTCCTGTCTAAGTTGGTGTCACCTCTCACCTGACTATCATAGTAACTTGTTTTTGTCCTTGCCTCTGGCCCAGTCCCAGTTCACCCCTTCCCACAGATGAGGGAGGAATTTTTTTTACCCCCTACTTACAAACCCTGTAAGACTCTTACACAAAAAAAGCATGCCACTCTTAGCCAGCAGTGTCTGCCTGCCCCAGCCCACCCTGTCCCACCCCCATGCCATCCTGTGCTCCAACTGCACGGTCTTCTTGCCAGTCCTAGACCATGCCAGCTTGGTCCCTGCCTGAGCCTTCCCCTCTCTGGAATGTTCTTGCCACAGGTCTTTGCATGCCTGACCCTGTGTTGTCATTGTATCAAGTACCTTCTCCTTTGAGAGTTTTTCCCCTGACGTGACCACTCAGTCTGAAGAAGACACTAGCCACTGTCACCTCACCTGGTTGAATTCTCTGCACTCTTACCACTCCCTGGCCTCTTTCTGATTTGTCTGTCTTCCCTGACTGGGGTGTTAGCTTCCAGAGCGCCAACACTTCATCCTCTCAGTCATAGCTGTAGTTGGGGGCTGGCAGGCCCTACTCCATGCTGATGCTACGGGGCTGTGCAGGTGCTTAGTTCAGGCTGATGGAGCTAGGAAAGGCCACTCCAGGTAGACCTGAAGTGTCTACCTGGACAGACACACACACACACACACACACACACACACACACACACACACTAAAAAGATAAATATAGGAGGCTGGAGAGATGGCTCAATGGTTGAGAGCACAGGCTCCTCTTGCAGAGGACCCGGGTTCAATTCCCAGTACCCATGTGGTGGCTAATAGCCATCTGTAACTCCAGTTCCAGGGGATCTGACGCCCTCTTCTGACCCCCATGGTACACTTACACACAGGCAGGCAATACACTCATACACATAAAATAAAAATAATAAATAAAATATTTTTTAAAAAAAGATGGGGCTGGAGAGATGGCTTAGAGGTTAAGAGCACTGACTGCTCTTGCAGAGGACCCAGGTTCAATTCCCAGCACCCACATGGTGGCTAACAGCCATTTGTAACTCCAGTTTCAGGGGAATTCAACACCTTCTTCTGATTCCAAGGGCATTGCATGATATGTGTGCACTTAAACACATGCAGGCAATACAGTCATACACATAAAATTTAAAAAGATAAATATAAATTCATGTTTTCTATAGCAAATGAATGTACATAATAATAAAAATCAAAGAATTCAAAAGTATACAACTTAACAACTTAACAATTGTGTTATTTCCTGATAAACCCATTGTATTAGCTGCCGTCTTGCTGTGACCAAATACCTGACAAGAAGCAGTTTAAGGGAGGAAGGATTTATTTTGGCTCACGGCTTTAGGAAATCCAGTGTATTATGGTGGGCAGGCATAGTGGCAGGAGCAGCTTGTGGCTGTGGCAGTAAGAGCTTGCCCACATCTGAGTGGATCAGGGAGCAGAGAGAGATGGTGCTGGCATTCAGCTTTTCTTCTTTTGCCCTCATTATTTATTGGGTTCAGGACCCTGGCTCATGGGATGGTGCTGTCCACATTCAGGGTGGGTCTTCCCACCTTCCCATTTTAAATCTCTCTCTTTTTTTTTTGTCTTTTTGAGACAGGGTCTCCCTGTAGCCCCAGCTGTCCTAGAACTCACTATGTAGACCAGGCTGGCCCTGAACTCACAGAGATCCACCTGCCTCTGCCTCCGAGTGCTGGGATTAAAGGTGTGTGCACCACCACGCCTTTATAGAAACACTCTCATACATATGTTCAGAGCTGTGTCTCCTAGGTCATTTTAAATCCAGTGAGTTGACAGTTAAAGATTACCTACTATATATATCCCTCATGAGTTGAAAATAATGTTAAGTTGAAAATACACTTAGTACACTCAGTGTACCAAGAATCATAGCCTATGCCCTTAGTAAACATAACATACAAGAATTATAGCCTGTGCACTTAGTATACCCAGCATACCAAGAATCATAGCCTATGCACTTAGTATACCCAGCATACCAAGAATCATAGCCTAGCATAAGAGAATACAGATTAGTGTATGTTTGGGAAAAATAATCTAGCACAATGTCTTTAAATATATTCATATAGTAGCCATGTGGTTGTACAGCTAACCGAGAACTGCCCAAGCACTATGAGGGAGTTTCCTACCATAGTACTGGTACCCTTGGAAAGATAAAATTCACAATCCAGAGTGTGGTTCTTACTGAATGCATCTCATTTTTAAACTATTGTTAATTGGAAAAAATGGCAAGTTTGACCATTGTAAGTCAGGGAGCTTCTGCAGTGTGAAAAAATAAGCTCCTTCCCTTTACTGTCTATCCTTTCACAGCCTCTCACCCACAGCCACTCTTAAGGACTTTGTGTGTCTGGGGGCGGGCAGGGAGTCTCAAAGTATTATGTTCATATATATATATATAT
>NW_008358490.1:3107945-3136270 GCF_000622305.1 Nannospalax galili
CACATTTTAAAATTAAATTAATTAATTAATTATTGTTTGTGGGCATGTATGTGCCACAGTGTGCATTTGGAGGTCAGAGGACAACTTTGTGGAGTTGGTTTTTGTCTTCCATCTTAACATGGGTTCTTGGGATTGAACTCAGAACATCAGGCTTGCATGGCAAATGCTATTTGCCTGTGGAGCAAACTCATCAGGCCCCATATGTGCGTTATATAAAAGTATTCATTTTTTTATACATAGTAAAAATATACAGGATGCTACATATCCTCTTTTGTATCTTGCTTTTTTTACCTTCTGTCTTTGAGATTATTGGCTATTGCCAGGTAACAAACCAGCTCAAATATAATACCTTATATGAACCGCCTTTGATCATTTATCAGGATTCTGGGCTCACCAGGACTTAGGCTCTGTGGTCTGCTGGGCTCAGCCTAGTGTCTGCTGCTCTTGGCTGGGCTCTTGTGGGGTCCTGGCTGAGACACTTTCACTGTGTTTCATGTGACCTTAATCCTCCTGTGGCTTGGTCCCCTGGGCCAGGTTCACACAGGCTGAAGCAAGTCTCCTCATAGTAGCCACAGAGAACAGGAAGGAAGAGGAAGTGAGGCAGCTCTTCTCTAGGCTTCTGTGTATATCACAGTTTACACTATACCCCCATTGATCAGAGTAGCCAACCCAGGGTCAGAATTTGAGACCTCAAGGCATGTGGACCATGAATCAGGAAGACAGGCCATTTATATATTCAGGCTACCACATAGCTGTGCTTAAATTGTTCCATTTGTTTACTGGATGATTTGTGTCCATTGCATGGGATACACCGTAATTCAGTAAATAGGTCCCCCAACAAAAACCCTATAGATTGTTACCTGTCCTTTACCATTTCCCATAGGGCTGTGTCTCTTTCCTATGAATTTGTGCTCAGACGTGCAAAGATCTATGCCATAAGCTCCTAGAGCTGGAATTCCTGGGTCAGATGGCAGAGGTACATGAACTGTTGCTAACTTGCCCCTGAGATATTCATGCCGATCTATACGCCTGTCAACACGACATGATTGTGTCCTATCAGTACTCTTGGGGGTCAGGAGGATCACAGGTACTGAAGATGCTGAGTTACATATTACTGACAAGATTAAGTGGGGGTGGAAATCTGCGTGACACTTGAGAAAGGAGAACCCAACTCTCTTTGCTGGGGGACAGAGGGGACATCCAAGAACTAGCTCTGCTTGAATAGGGATTTGTTCTTTTTCCTGTTGGACAGCAGCCACACCAGGAGTGACTTGAATAGAGCTAAATCACATATGAACTGAGTGGTTAAGATTTTTGTGTTGTCGTCAAGGACTCCTAGGAACAGAGAAGAAACTTGAGGTTTTCTTTCCATATCTGGTCAGATGTCTGCATGTCAGCTGCTTATGCAGCAAGGGAGGAAGGCAGTCACTTCAGGAGTCAAAGGCTACAATCCTACCTTCCCTGGGGGACCAGGAGCCAGGTGCCCTGGGCCCTGAACTGTGACAGCCACAGGGCTTATGGGTTGTCTGTTAAGAGTTGAACCAAGGCCCTGGGGCCTCTGGGACCAGTGCCCACCCTATCTTCTGCCAGGTTCCTTGCTAGTGCTCTCTCTTCACCTCAGGCTTTAGCTCTTTGTGAGTTACTGGGATCCTCTTTCAAACCAGCCAGCTCTGGGCACCTCACAGTCCTTCCTCACTCTGGTGTCTGCAGAGTCCTAGCAGGTGGAGCAGGAAGGGGACTCCAAAACCTCCTGCAGTAAGGCAGGAGGGAAGGAAGGCACCCCAAGCTAACAGGAGAGAATGGACAGCTGGGCATGGTAGCGCACACCTTTAATCCCAGCACTTGGGAGGCAGAGGCAGACGGATCATTTTGAGTCCCCATAGCAGAGGGCTGAGTGGTTTGGGAGGGAAGCTACACTTCTAGATGCTGAGGTCCAAGTGGTTTGTGCCTGGTATTTTGGAGCTATGGTGTCAGGAGCTGCCCAGGTTCAGATGTGAAATGACTGGGGCTGCTGCTTCCCCTCTGGGGTCTGGTTCACAGAGATATTCTTGACAGCTTAGTGTGGTTTAAGGAATTAGCACTTGGCCTTGTGCTTATTAAGAGTTTGGTAAGGCTGGGTTAGTCAGTGGTGCCCAGTATTTCCCTCCTTTTATAATGCTGTTGACCCCTCGACACGGGGTATGTCTCACAGAACTTTCTATCCCTATAGCACCCAATGTAATTATTTTGGGGAAACAGTAGGTCCTACATGAAAGAAAATGCCAGTGATAGTAGCGGGTGATACTTAGCACCTGTTTCATAATGTATGATTGCATGTCTTATATAATCCTTATAGTTGCCAGATGAGGAAACTAAGGTTCAGAGAGGTTAAGTGGCTTGTCAGTGCCACACAGCTAGTAAGCCTGGATTCAGGTCTCTGGCTGCCTAAGGCTGAGGCCCTTTACTTGGTACTGCTCCACCCTGGAAACCACGGGTCCATTTTGTAGGATGACTGTTCCCTGTGCATCTACAAGACACCACCTGTGCTCTCTGCACCTGATGAGTAGGTACAGGTGAGTGGAAGATGCTCGGATGGAAAGATTTTGTGGGCAGAATTCTAAGGACAGGTCCCAGTTCCTGAGTCACAAGTGAAGTGGAGGGCTCTTGTCTGTCAGCTGGCTCTCAGGGTCTGTGCTGTGTCACCTGTTTTTCCCTATCTTCTGTGTTGTTTTTGTGGCGAATTCAAAGGGGAGGGCAAGTTCTGTCACCATTTACTTGGAGTGAAAGCTGTTCTCGTACTTCCATCCTCTCTCTCTCTCTCTCTCTCTCTCTCTCTCTTTTTTGTCTTTTTGAGACAGGGTCTCCCTGTAGCCCCAGCTGTCCTGGAATTCACTATGTAGACCAGGCTGGCCTCGAACTCAAAATGATCCGTCTGCCTCCCAAGTGCTGGGATTAAAGGTGTGCGCTACCATGCCCAGCTGTCCATTCTCTCTTTTCTACTTAATTCTTTAATCCATCTGGAATTAATATTCCTGTTACCTTGGGGTGCCTTCCTTCCCTCCTGCCTTACTGCTCCAGTGAGCAGCCAGATGCGTTATCAAGCAACAAGAGCTGGTTTAAGTGAGGTCTGTCTCCTCTTGTTGGTGGATTGTGAACTGGCCACCCACTAGATCCTAACAAGTGCAGGCAGAGTCCATGAAGTGTGGGTCTGGCTACCTAGGACCCCTCCATCATTAGGACTGGGTCTTGTAGTCCCTGAATGGTATTTTGACAAGAGATCTTGATGTGACTAATTCTCTGCCCTTCTGATTGGGAGAATGACAAGAAATTCACCTTTTTTTGGTAAGAGGACAGAGAAAATGTATTTTGCCTGGAAGACTAAATTGGAGCATAGATTTTCAGAAACAATTCTGTAATTATTTTTCAGCTAGCATGCCAAACTTAAAGTTAGATGTGAACTCTGTGCCCAGAGTGTGCTCCTTCTGGAATGGAGGAGCTAATCTTTTCCCGCCTAACCAGAAACTTCCAGCTATCCCGTTTTTCTCCCCTAGTACTCCAAGCTTTGGCAGTCACAAATTACTTGGAGTTCCCTAAGCAATGACTAAGTTCTATTATGTCTATGCATTTCCTGTCTCTTCTGCATGTAATGCCTTTCCTCACAGTTGTCTCCTTGCAAATATGTTCATCACGTTTCTGGTGAGAGCTTTGTCTCCACTTACCCAGGACCATACACATCTTCCTTACAGCCCACACTGTGGATGATCCTAAGAAGCCACACCTCCATGAAGAATGGGGCATCTCCCAATTCTAAGACAAACTCCTTTGCGTTTTCCTTACTCAAGTGTTCCTGTGGAGCTGGGCTTCCTTGTGTTTTAGCTGTGTGGACTCTGGGAAGAGTTTTGCTCTAGCTATCAGACCTTTCATCTAAACAACTGTTTGTTATGTAAACATGGTGAACAAGGACAACTGAAGGGTCTCAGTTGGGTTCTGCAAGATGATGTTTGGAAGCCAGCGAATTCAGGCTAGAGGGATAGTGTTGGTTGGGTGTTTCTTTGGCAGATCTGGTTAGGACAAGGTAACAGAGGTCAGAAGAGCAGTGACTTCAGCTGGAACCAGAGGTGGTGTTAGTGCTTCCTGCGTGTAGCATCTGATCACTAGTACCCAGGGCTTGCTGGCAGCTCAGGATAAAGTTATGTAGTGTTGCTCTGCTTTTCTCAGTCGCATCCATCTGGTAGTCTAAGACGATTGTGTCATTGTCCCTCAGCAAAGTCTCATTCCAACACGGGGGGCAGGGTACAATGAAGAGAACTGGTTGGTGGTCATGCTGTTGTCACCTGGAGCACCTGCCACCAGGGAACCTGGGAGGGGTGGCCTTTAGCTGAGCAGCCATGTAGGAATTGTAATACTAGAGGAACTAGGATTGGGGGCTGGGGACTGCCTCACGCAGCACAGTTAGGTTAAGCCCAGAGGATATGATCCAGAGCCTCCACAGTCCTGGGTTCGTTCATTCACCCATTGTACGCTGGGCATAGACTCCACACTGGACAATGCTCAGCTTGAGATTCAGAAAGAACTAACAAGCACTTGCTTCAGACCTTCACAGTCTAGAAGGGTAGACAGGCAAACCAACCCCCAGGTCAGGGTGCTGTGGTTCCTGGGGCAGCTGGGGAGGATTGACATGGGCCTGAGGTGGGAGAAGTTTGCAGTGCCTTGGTAAGTTTTTACTGAATTCTTTTAAGGAAGAGTTACAAGTTTCTGGAGTAATGGTGGCTGGCATCTTCAGGATACCTATGCATGCCCAAGGCTGGGGGCCAAGAGCCTGCTACACATGCGGGGAGACCTGGCTTTCTGCTCTGTGGGCTCTGACTGTCTTGTTTGTCTCTCATTCAGATCCTAGCTTGATGCTCCATTCTTGTTGTGAGCTTAGCTAACTGCTCTCTATTCTCTAGACATTTTTTTTCCCCTGTCTTTTCTGGTCCTTGGCTATATTGCAGAGGTGCCATTCTTCAGTCTGGTGCCCTTTCTGCCAGTCTAGCTTTGTTCTCTCCCAATGCTCAGTCGAGGTGTGCTCACGTGGGTGGCATTTTTCTCTGGGAACTCATTGGTGTGGATAGTGATGTGGCTCCTATTTTATAAATGGGGGATAGACGCTGTCAGAATGTTAGCGGTGTGCCTCTGATCCCATGGTGAGAATAGGTGACTGTGCCTGCCTCTGCTGTCTTTTCTTTTCCAGGTCTGAGGAGTCTGCCCCAAGCAGCTTATGTTTTCAGATATGGGGTCCAGGGGTCCTGCAGCAAATGGGTGGGGTCCCAGGAAGCACTGAGAGAAACCCTCAGCTCACGTGGACAGAATTGCTGTCTCTATCTGGCCCCCTAAAATGTGGAGGCTAAGTCATAGTGACAATCTGAGATCAAGTCTATGACTCAGAATGTTCTGTTCTACTTTATCAATTTTTTTCTAAGTTTTAAATTATACAGGGGCTAGGATATAACTAAACAGTAGAATACTTGCCTAGCATATGTAAGGCCCAGGGTTCAATCCCAAGTATTATAAAACAAACAGAAAAAAGTTTGATGTACATTGATAATTGATAATCTTATCACTTACCATTACCATGATTAATAAATATCCTGACATGGAAATTTTCATCTTTTAAGGGAAAGTGACAATATTTTTTTCTTGGAAATAATATAAGAAAGGGGCTGGAGAGATGGCTCAGCGGTTAAGAGCACTGACTGCTCTTGTAAAGGACCTGGTTTTGATTCAAAGCACCCATGTGGTAGCTAACAACCATCTGTAACTCCAGTTCCAGGGGATCTGATACCCTCTTCTGACCTCTGTGGGCATTGCATGACATGAATGCAATGCAGGCAAAGCACTCATACACATATAATAAAAATAATAAATAAGCCAGGGGTGGTGACACATGCCTTTAATCCCAGCACTTGGGAGGCAGAGGCGGGTAGATCTCTGTGAGTTCAAGGCCAGTCTGGTCTACATAGTGAGTTCCAGGCCAGCTGGGGCTACAAGGAGACAGTTTTTTGTTTGTTTTTTTTTGTCTCAAAAACCACCCAAAATTAATTAAGATTAATTAATTAAGATTTTTTAAAAAGAAGTAATGTAAAATGATTCTGCTCAGCCTGGGCTAGTGATACATACCTGCAGTCCCAGCATTTGAAAAGCTGAGTCAGAAGTCTACACAAGGAGATTTTGTTTAAAAACAAGCAAACAGGGGCTGGAGATGAGTCGGTGGTTAAGAACACTTGCTGTTCTTCCAGAGGACTCAGGCTTGATTCCCAGCACCCACATGGTGGCTAAAAACTGCCTGTAACTCCAGTTCCAGGGACTCTGTCACCCTCTTCTGGCCTCTGTTGACATTACATGCACATGGTGCACTTATATACATGCAAGCAAAACACTCATACACGTAAAATAAAAATAATAGGGGCTGCAGAGATGGCTCAGTGGTTAAGAACACTGGTTGTTCTTGTAGAAGACTTGGGTTTGAATCCCAGCATCCACATGGCAGCTAACAACTATCTGTAATTCCAGTTCTAGGGGATCTGATGGCCTCTTCTGTCTTCGTGGGCATTGCATGACACGGTTGCACTTTACCTATATGCAGGCGTAACACTCGTACATATAAAATTAAAAAAAATAACTAAAATATTAAAGTAAACAAGCAAAAGATTCTGCTTAATGTAAGTAATTCAAGCTACAAAGATTAAAAAAAATTAGGGACTGGAGAGATGGCTCTGTGGTTAAGAACACTGACTACTCTTGCAAAGGACCTGGGTTTGATTCCCAGTACCCACATGGTGACTAACAACTGTCTAATAACTCCAGTTCCAGGGGATCTGATACCCACTGCCGACCTCTGCACAACACAGATGCACTTAAATGTATTCAGGCAATACATTAATACATATAAAATAAAAATTATATTTTTTAAAAGATAAAAAATTAAATATATCCAAAATTCTATTATTCAGATGTTCCTGTTGTTGAGTATTATTAAGTATCTTTATAAGGTCATTAGGTCATAGGCATATACAGAGATGGATATTTTATTTATTATTTTTAATTTTTAACATTTATGTGTATGTATGTATGTACACCTGAGTCTATGTGTGCATTGCATGCTTTCAAGTGCTGGTGGAAGCCAGAAGAAGGTATCCAGTTCCCTGGAGCTTGAGTACCAGATGGTTGTGAGCTGCAGTGTGAGTGTTGGAAACTAACTAAACCTGGGTTGTCCACAAGAGCGTCAAGTGTTCTTAACTACTGAGCCATCTTTCCAGCACCTATTTTTAATTTTTTTTTTTGTCTTTTCAAGACAGGGTCTCCCTGTAGCCCCAGCTGGCCTGGAACTCACAGAGATCCGCCAGCCTCTGTCTCCCAAGTGCTGAGACTAGGCATGCGTCACCACACCTGGCTTTATTTTTAATTTTTAATGATGTGCGTGGGGGGTGGTGGTGTGTGCAGCTACCCACAGAGACCAGAAAAGGATGTTGAACTCCATGGAGCTGGAATTTCAGGTGGTTGTGAGCCACCTGATGTGGGTTCTGGGACCCAAACCCAGGTCCTCTGTAAGAGCAGTCTGCACTCTTGAGCCATCTCTCCAGCTCTGAGATTAATATTTAGACATGCTTCTATAGAATGGTCACACTCTTGTGCAGTGTGGCAGCCACTAGCCATGGTAGCTACTGACCACTTGGAATGTGGCAGACTTGAGTTGGGATATGCTGTCCATGTGAAGTGCACACTGGCATTAGGAAACTGTGAAAACAGATTTTCCCAAGAAGGGCCTTATTTCTGGGGTGCTGCTTTTTGCTTCCCTGCACGCCCGGTTTTTGGCTGCTTACATTTGCGTGGACTCCCCTGTGTTCCTGGGCCTCTGTAGACATCCCTTCTTTCTCCTGTCATGGACCACCCAATTTTCTCTCTGTCTTAGAAGGAATTTGCTTTTCTTTTCAAATATCTAAGGAATTCTTATGCTCATGAACCCAGAACAGCACTGTTCTGGTGTGGGATGGCTCCTCCCTGAACTCTACACTCATCCCTAAGGAATTATCGTAGTGTCCCAGGACACAGACACTGGTGTAAAGATAGGAGAACACTTGGCCTCTGGTGGGCTGACCACCCAGATCTCAATGGTCTCCTGTGGTTACTGTTTTGAGTTAATTGTAAATTGTATGTGTTATAGGCCAAGCTATTCTCCATTCAATGATCAGAATATTGAGTAAAAATAAAGCGGCCCAAGTTGAGGTGTCCTATACCCCCCCAGTAACTGGGACCCTTTTAAACCTTTAAAAACTGATTTTTCAGGCCTGGCGTGGTGGCATAGGCTTTTAATCCCAGCATTTGGGAGCAGAGACAGAGACAGGCAGATCTCCGAGTTCAAGGCCAGCCTGGTCTACATAGTGAGTTCTAGGTCAGCTAGGGCTACAGGGAGACCATATCTCAAAAAGACAAAAAAAAAAAAAGAAGAAAAAAGAAAGAAAAGACAAGCAAAAAGAAAAACACCACTGATTTTTCTGGGCATGGTGGCACACTTGGGAGACAGAGGCAGGTGGATCTCTGTGAGATCGGGGCCAGCCTGGTCTACATAATGAATTCCAGGTCAGCTGGGACTACAGGAAGACCTGTCTCAAAAAACAAGCAGATTTTTATATTTGTATTATGCCTGTGTCTGACCATCATAGAGAAATGTACCCCAGTCAGGTGCTGTATGAGTTGTTTTGGGTTCACTCAGAACAGGCTGGATGTGTGGGCTCTGAAGAGCTGCACCTGGCCCCATCTTTTTATGCAAATTAACCATCAGTGTAGACATCAACAAGATTATGACTACTTGACATAATTATGTCTGTACTTTTTAAAAAATTATTTTTATTTTATGTGTATGAATGTTATGCTTGCATGTATGTAAGTATACCCAGAGGTCCGAAGAGGGTGTCAGATCCCCTGGAACTGGAGTTATGGACAGTTGTTAGCCTCCATGTGGGTGCTGGGATTTGAACCCAGGTCTTCTGCAAGAACAGCTAGTGCTCTTAACCTCTGAGCCATCTCTCCAGCCCTCATAATGTATGTACTCTTAGGAGCAAAACCTCCCCACAAATATTCGTCAAAGTCAGGATTGCATAATTTTGACTTTTTTTTTGTCTTTTTGAAGCAGGGTCTCCCTGTAGCCCTAGCTGTCCTGGAACTCACTATGTAGACCAGGCTGGCCTTGAACTCAAAGAGATCCACCTGCCTCTGCCTCCTGAGTGCTGGGATTAAAGGCGTGTGCCACCACACCCGGCAATTTTGACTGTTTAAAAAAAATTTTTATTTATTTTTATTTTATGTGTATGCGTGTATTGCCTGCATGTGGGTAAGTGTACCTGTGTTGTGCAGTGTCCATGGAGGACAGAAGAGACTGTTGGATCCCCTGGAACTGGAGTTAAAGACAGTTGTTAGCTGCCATGTGGGTGCTGGGATTCAAGCCCAGGTCTTCTGCAAGAACAGTCAGTGTTCTTAACTGCTGAGCCATCTCTCCAGCCCAGTTTGGACTTTTAAAAACATTTTATATATTTTTATTTTATGTGTATGAGTATATTGCCTGTATGTATGTGTACCTGTGTCATGCAGTGTCTGTGGAGGTCAGAAGAGAGTGTCAAATCTCCTAGAACTGAAGCTATGGATGGTTGTTACCCACTGTGTGGGTCCTGGGAACCAAACCTAGCTCCTCTGCAAGAGCAGTCAGTGCTGTTAACCTGCCAAGCCATCTCTCTAGCTACTAACTTTGACTTTTAGAGATTCAGATTCAGGTCATCTTGATACAAACTGCTCTCTGAATTTGACCATGAACATGTTCCACAGGCTCATGACCAAGGCCATACACCATGGAAGAACAAGGAATCTCACATCGGAAACGTGTCATTCTGAATTTTTCCCTACTGAATTTAAATCACATGTTAATATCTAGCCATCTTTCTGGAATCAGTAAATATATGGCAAAGAAATGACTAAGTTCTTTAGCCAGCACTACTGGGACCTTCCTTGCTAACAAGCAGACACTCACACAGCCCCAATCTTAGGTTACAAGGTTCCTGAAGAGCCTTGCTAGGAGTGAGGCACCTTGGGGGTCCTGAATCCTTGGGACTTTCCAGCCCACAGTCCACTTCTTGCTCCCCCTTATCATCATCACATTTTGTTTTGCAGATGACATGGCTGAACTTCTCCTTGGGGAGTCGAAGCTGGAGCAGCACTTGAAGGAGAAGCCCCTGCGGCAGGGAGCCAGTCCCCGGGGCCCTAGGCCCCAGCTGACCGAAGTGCGCAAACATCTGACTGCTGCTCTGGACCGAGGGAATCTCAAGGTATGGTGGGCCTCTGAGACCAAGAGGGGATGTTAGGAGATACTGGCATCATCTCCCGGGGATAGTATGTGGTTGGGAAAGATGCCTGCTGAGCTGGGCTGTATTTGGAGCATATGGGTACAGCGCTGGGGTTGCCTTCTTCAGCAGGCCCACTCCTTGCATGACCAATGCATCCACACTAGCCTGGTTGACCACCCATGGGGCTTCAAGCTCAATAGGGATCTCTGATGAAAGTCTGTAATGTCACATCCTTCTGTACATTCTCATTCATTCTCTCGAGGTACTTGAAATAAAGTGTAGTTTATGGCCCAGAGCTCAACACTAAGGCATAGCTTCCTGTCTAAAGTATGTAATTATGAATGTTATAGGCCCCTGTGGCCCAGACCTGGTGTCAACAGGCCTGGCGTTGCCTCAGTGTGGGAGGGAAGCAGGAGCCTCCCTCAGCCTGGGCAACCCTTTCCTTACCTACTGGCCCATCTCAGACACTACCACTCTATCCACTCTGCTTTTTGGCTTCCATTCCTGCTCAGTTCCATTCTCATGTGCTTCCCCTTACATGCTTCTTGTGAGCCCTGGTTATTCCCTTTGCAATTACAAGGGCTGGTTCTGTTTGTTCACCCTGCCCCTCCTCTCCATCCCATCAGCTCTTACTTCCTGCTTCAGACACTTGCCATCCCTGAAGTCCACCCCCTGCTGCTTTCTGAAGTCACTCTCAGTATTAGTTTCTTTTTCTGTTGGTATGATATGACAAAACAGCTCAAGGGAGAAAGGGCTCAGTCCATCAAGTGGAGAAGCCAAGGCTACAGGAGCTCAAAGCAGCTGGTCATGTTCACCGTCAGGAAGCTGACAGCAGTGAATGCCAGCACTCAGCCAGCTTTCTCCTTTTTATACAGAGCAGGACCCAGGTCCAGGGAATGGTGCTGCCTACTTTTAGGTGTGGGCTTTCCCACCTCAATTCAGTTAATCCCTCACAGCCATGCCCAGAGGCTAGCTAATCCCTCACAGGTGCTCCTGAAGGCTTGTCTCCTAGATAATGTCAAGTAGATAACACTAATCATCACATTCTCTGAGGTAGCTGATAGCACCTCAGCCCATACCTGCTCATCTTCAGGCCCTGTCTTCCCAGGATGCTTTTTCCGCTGATGACAACAGTTTTGAGGGAACTTTGGAAGCTCTGATTTCTTTTATCTGATGAACTGCCCTCATCTCTCTTCCTGTCTCAGAGTCCTTCTGGGCTGCTTCTCAGTCTCAACTCTTGTCTGTTGCACAAGCTCCTACCCCCAGCCCAAATGAAACCATATTTTCTTGGCTTTATCTTTTGCATCTGTACTGCAAACTTGTGCCTCTTATCGACTTGCTGCGTGACCTTGGGAGGTTCCTTCTTTTTCACCTCAGTTTCTATAGGTTTAGGGTGGGCTGCTTGAGATGGTCTCCTTGAACCCTTCTAGCTTTTGCATGCTCTAAGCAGAGAGCCTGCTTTCTGAGCTGTTCTTCCTCTTTGTCCTCTTTGTCATCTAGACACCTCCTCAGCTCTTTTGCAGTCAAGGTCTTGGGTAATGCTGGCACAAGTAGCTTCTATACCAGTAGTCAGCAGCAGGCTTTTAGAGGCCTCTCGGAATGAACAATCTCTGTATGTCTGCTGCATGGACATAACTGTAGAGGCTGGCTTGTGGGCTTCACTGTCACATAGGAAGCTCAGGTGATCCAGGACTGGCTGCTGCATTGGAGCCATAAAAGCTGGTCTTTACTCACCATCCTATGGGCCAGGCTGTGCCTCAGCTCAGTTAGAATACAGTTGTCTACATGTTATCTTTTCTTAATCAAGGGACTGCTTGCAATACTGGTGGGGTCAGCAGGAGCAGGTGGAGAACAATGGACCCCGAGGGCCGTAGCTCATGATGACAGCTAGTCAGACCCAGTGTCTCCCTGGAGGTATGAAGCTATCACTGTGTTAAGGAGAGACATCTAGCTATTTTTCCTAACTGCTGACCTTGCAAAATTAGCCACTTGTCTTACCAGTCACTGCTCTCCATCCTCTACAACCTTAGGTGGGGAGAAGAACGCTGAATTTAATGTTAAAATCGTAGAGTTTGAGCCTCAGTTGTGAGTTTATAAGCTCTGTGGTCTTGGGAAGTTACTTTCTGAACTTCATATTTCTCAGCTGTGGGCCTCCCATCTCAGGATTGCTCTGTGGCTTAATTGTGGAAGTTCTTTAAAACTGTACCTTACTAAAGCTGGGTGTGGTGGCACACCCCTTTGATCCCAGCACTCAGGAGGCAGAGCTAGGCAGATCTCTGGGAGTTCAAGGTCAGCCTGTTTTTCATAGTGGGTTCCAGGCCAGCTGAGGCTACAGGAAGACCCTGTCTCAAGAAAACCAAAACAACAACAAAAAATGTACCGCCACTTGGGATGTGGGTATATAGATGAATAAGATTGTTTGGGATGTTCTGTATGAAATACACACACACACACACACACACACATACACACACACACACACAAATCAATCAATAAAAATATGAGTTATGTTTGAGGAAGAAGCATAAAAATTTGCTTCATGTTAATTAGTAGAGGTGAAACACATTACCACTGAAATCTACCTGATGATTTTAGATCCATGCTCATGTGCCAAGGATCTCAGAAAGTAACCGACTGCGAATAGTAACAATCAGATACACTGAGATTAGAGGTGCATGTACAAACATCTAAATATTAGTAGCATTAAAAATGAATTTTTCTGTATGAAACAGTATACTTTAAAAAGAAATGGAGATCTTTTTTAAAGGTTCAAACCTCATTCAATTTTTTGTCTTATAGAGTTTTTTAATTTTATGTGTTATAGGGTTTGTACTGAATACAATATTGTATAACTATTAATTCAACTGTAAACCTAAAAATTTACAGCCAGTTTTGAAAGAGATGCATCTTACTTCTGGAAATTGTTATTGAATATGTCAATGCTATTGTAATGAAATGCTCCTTCTAAGTATGTGGTTATTAAATAAATAATTTTAAAAAACTGTATCATACTGGACATACGTCATTTACTGATATTTTATATTTTCTTTCTTTTACCTAATGCTTTTCTCCAGTTGCTGTTTTTTAACTTCGTCTACCTTACAGAGAATGTTTCAGAGTTGCACAGAATTTGCTTGAATGTGTTGTCTGTTCATACTGGCTAAATTGAAACTTCTTGACATTTAAGCCCAGCATGTTTCCAGTGACTCAAGGCTGGAAAGATTAGAGTCAGCAACCAGTTTAGCTGAGGAAAGATCTAGGACCAGAAGTTAGAAGACCTGACCTTTGACTGAAGACAAGAAATGTGTGCTTATGATGAACCAGGCAGGCCTGGCTCTGTGCTGGGCTCTTCTCCCTCCAGCAGGGAAACTGAGTGGCCTTGGCTGTTTCTCTGAGATATTTTCTTGCTGTACAATGTGATACCATGGATGGGCTTAGCAGCACGGTCCTCCCAGGCTGTCCATCCTGTATCTCTGGGCTTACCATTTCCTCTAAGTTGATTCAGCTGGCCCTCCAATTTCCTCTTTTTAAACTTTTTTTTTTGTGGTAAATACATGTAGCATAAAATTATTTCCCATCTAACAATTTGTAGGTCTATAGCTCAGTGGCAGTAAGTGGTGCAGCCATCTTCTCCATCCATCTCCAGAACCCTTTCATCTTCCCAAACTAAACCTGCATCCCTATTAAACACAAGACCCAGAGGTTTGGGAGAAGAGGCACAGTATTGTAGAATCCTCTAGAAAACCTTTCTAAATGCCCATACCACCTGCCTTATGATGGGGCTTTCTTCATGGCCTTTTCTCCCTTTTCAAGTCTGCTTTAGTCTCCATCTTCAAATGTAGTTCTGAATTCTCACATAGGTGCCTTTCCCTTGGGCTACTTTGAAACCCCTTTGCTGCTTTTGGCCCAGGACTGTCTGGGGTCTCTGCTCCCTTCCAAGAAATACCTGGATGCTAACCACCCTGACTGGCATAGCTCCTCCGCTCTGCTCCATGTGATCACCAGTGCCTTGTCATTAGTCCATGGAAACTACAGGTTATGTATGTTTATGTATGGACAGAAATTTAACCTTGGATGTGGGACTCATGGACAAGGCCTGGGACAAGATAATAGATCCCTTAGATATCTAGATAAGTTACTTTATCTAAGTAGCTGGTACTTCCTGCTCCCCAGCTGATAGGACGTCAGGAAGGCTGGCAGAGGATGAGGCTGGTAGATGGATGGGAAGATAGGAGGAATCTGGTCTCTCAGAGAGCTGTCACAGCCGTCAGCCTTAAGAAGGGGACTCTGGTCAGTAACCTCAGCTTCCTAATCATGAGTGGCTCCAGGGAAAGGTCTTCCCTGCCTTGCACCCTCTGGAAAGCCTGACCTTATGTTGTTTGGATTCTCGTCTTGTGTGTAGCTCCAGTTAGGCAGGATCCACCTGGATGTTGTGCTGCTCTCTCTTTTGAGACAGTGCTCACACTCTCCTGTATTACTGTGGAAGCATTCCTTCCCTCCTTGGTCCAGCCCAGTCCAGCTCAGGGCCTGAGGGGAGCTGCAGGTATTTTATTTTGTTTTGCTTTTTCATAATAGCTTTATTGAGGCATAATTCACATATTGCATCATACACCTCTTTTAAAGTGTACAGTTGAGTGACTTGGTAATATTTGTGAAGTTATGCAACCATCACCATGGTCAGTTCTCAGTTGTTTATTTCCTCAAAAAGAAAGCCCATAATCATGAGCAGTTGCTTCTACCCTCCAGCCCAGCCTCAGGCACATTCCAGTAATTAGATTCTATAGATTTTACCCTCTGGACATTTCTTATCAATGGGATTATGTCATGTAGCCTTTTGTGACTGCCTGTTCATGTTCTGGGGGGTTGTCCATGTTGTCGCATGGATCCCAAATTCATTTTTTATTGTGACAGTAGTATTCCTCTGTATGACTAGGCCATCTTTAATGGACATTTGGGTTACTTGCACTTCAGGGCTATTGTGAATAGTACTGCTATGAACATTGGTATACAAGTTTTCATGTGGGGAACTATGGGGTTTTCCTGAAGCAGATGACTGGGCCCCCAGGGAGCATTACATATAACATTGTAGGAAATTTTTTTCTTCTTCTTTTCCTTCTAGTCAGAATTCCTACAAGAATCCAATCTGATCATGGCCAAGTTGAATTATGTGGAAGGAGATTATAAGGAAGCGCTGAACATTTATGCCCGGGTGGGCCTTGATGACTTACCACTGACAGCCGTCCCTCCCTATAGGCTGCGGATGATTGCAGAAGCCTATGCTACCAAAGGTGAGGCCTTTGTGCTTTTCCCTCGGCCCCCTGTTTGACCCCTGTGCACTTGGCTGATGATTAACTTGGCCATTCCTAACAAGGCCCCCAGGTCCGGCCCACCACACATTCCGAGTCATGTTAAGCCCAACAGCACATTGTTTGCTCCATCAGTTCTCATTGAAAGGAATGGAGGGAAGGTGTTTGGGTGAAGTTTCTTGAAAATCATTGTGCAATCTCCCCAGCGATTTTTCTTGGTAGTTAAATTACTGCACAGCAAAAGCAGCAAGTCACTTCATATGGTCATTTGGCCACATGACCAACCATGTTTCTAGTCATTGGTGCCACCTCTGGACTAATTAAGGCCAGTTGATTAATCCATAGTTGTCCCTGTAACAATTTTCTCAAGGGTCCTCATTCTAGTGATGAAGAAAATGTAGCTATCTCTCTACTGTGAAGGAGCTTACAATGTAGTGAGAGGATGCAGTCCTGTGGGGAGGAAAGGATGGGAAGACAGCATGCTTACAATTTGACCCATGTTATCACCAAGCTGCCAGTCCCTCCTCTGTCATATCCATGCCAAACAGTTAATGAGGAGGGAGCCTCATAATGTATGGAAAGCACTTAATATGGTACCTGGTACTGACCCAGTGCTCAGTAAATGATGTTTTAAAATGGCATGCCAGACAAACAGCAAATGGGAAAAGTTAAGGACAGCTGCACCTTTCAGAGGCTGGATAAGCTTATATGGGCTAGCAGGTCCAGGTAGGCTCTCAGAAGGAGGGACTCTTGGAACTAGACCTCCCAAGGCCATGGCATTCAGAAGTGGGCAGTGTAAAGCAACTCCTTTGCTTTGTGTTGCCTGCCACCCCAGGCACATTGTTACTGACTATGGCTAGCACAGGGACAGTAAGCTGGCCACCTGCATCCTGTTGAGGTGTACGACTGCACATGGTCCAGCCTGGCTGACTCAGTGGTCCTAAGAAACACTGAACAAAGCCTTGGTCTAAGGCTTACTTCCTGAGCTTGTGACAAGCTTGATGTACCCATCTAGCTCCTTGGGGAGCTTCCAGTACTTCAGGGTTCATCTAGTTATTCAAACGTCCCTGTGGACTGGGAAAAGATGCCATTGCTCTTGACAGGGGCAGTTTAATGGACATAGCCCTTTGATGCTGTCCCCAGGGTCCTGAGAGCATCTGTCTTTGTGTGAATCTATCTAAGATGTGAGGAGCCCTAGGTGCTGAGCCACAGCTGCCTTCTCTAGTGCTCTCAGCCTTCCCGTGGACCATAGCCTGCTGGAGCTAACTGTGTATGCATGCATGCATGTACATGCATGAAGTATTCCTTCAGGCCAGGAACAGTACTATGGAATGAGAGCAAAACTTCATCTGGCAATTTCCAGTCATCTGGTCAATCTGGGGCCTGGTGGGCTGTAGCCAGGAATTGGTTTGTTGGTTTGTTGGTTGGGGATAGGAGGTCACTCAGGGCCTCCTTAGCACAAGAGCTCAGGTCTCAAGATGGAAAAGTAGGGGCTGGCATCTTCAGCTGGTGCTGCTAGCTCAACCTTTTGGTCCCCAAGTCTGGCCCTGAGTAATAAATAATAATGGTTAGTAGTGGGCCCTGAGCTACAAGTTTGACACTTTGTTTTCATTCTAATTCATTAAGTGGTTTACTAGGAATGTGACTCTACTTTCTGATTTTGGTGGGCATGCGCAGACTCACATGCACAGAGTGAATGGCAAAGTGCCTAGAGGAGGTGGTACCAGCCTTCAAGGACCTAGGCCCGGAGTGCCTAGTGGGCTGGTTGAGGCCATGTAGTGGTGGGTATAAGTACCAACTCAGAGCCATTTGCCTGGGTGTGCTGCTTGGTGCCACATGCTGCCTGTGTCTGTATGCAAGTTTAAAAAAAATTTTTTTATGTGTATGAGTGTTATTCCTGCATGTGTGTAACTGCACTTATGTCATGCAGTGCCTGTGGAAGACAGAAGGGGGCATTGGATCCCCTGGAACTAGAGTTATGGATGGTTGTTAGCCATCATGTGGGTGCTGGGATTCAAACCCGGGTCTTCTGCAAGAGCAGCCAGCACTCTTAACCACTGAACCATCTCTCCAGCCCCCTATATGCAAGTTTTATACCTCTTGTACATCAGTGTCCCCATTTGTCAAGGTCTTTGGAATATAAGGATTACATTATATATAAAAGGGCTGTCTGACATACAATGTTATATAAGCAGTCTCTTAAAAACATTGGTGGTTAAGCCTGGTGGTGCATACCTTTAATCCAAGCATTCTGGAGGCAAAAGTAGGTGGATTTCTGTGTGATAGAGGCCAACCTAAACTTGGTGAGTTCCAGGCCAGTTGGGTCCACAGGGAGACCCTGTCTCAAAAAACAAAGTCTTGATGGAGAGTCAGAGTCAGGAGGGGGACTGGAGATGACAAGGTAACAGTCACAGAGAACTTTCTATCCTAATTCATGAAGATGCCCGAAGTCAAATCAGTTCCCTAGGGAGATTGAGAGGCTTGATCCTAGCTCTTTTTCTTCACCAAGATCCTAGAGATTTTTCAAGAGATGTACTGCTGGGCAGTCATGGATTCAGTGTACAAAGTACCCTCAAATCAGAAATGCCTTGCTGGCCTTTGTCCAGTTTATTTTGTTGGCTTTAGAGATAATTACTACTATCTCAAAATCAGAACCACTTAAATATTCACTGACTCCTTTGGAAAGAAAAGAACTGTCCATTCATCCCCCAGGGCAAGACCGGGCTGTAGTTAAGTGACAGGTGCCCCTTGGGTAGGCATAACTCCAATTTTTGCTCTTCCCCTGTGCTACCTGCACACTGCTGTAGGCAGTAGAATTCATCTGCATACTTTCTAGAGTCACTCAAGCATTCCCGTGTTGACATGAGGGCTGACCTGATTAGGGTTTTCCAGAGACTAGAAATACCAATGGGGGAAGCGCTCCAGGGAATGTTAGCCTTTGCTCATTGAGAATCAGAAGCCAGGGTCAGTTCCCAAGAACTTTCTATGGACTATAAACTCCAAATTTAGAGACAAGAGGAGATTGGGTGAGACTTCTAGGACTGGTATCTGTGGCCAAGGAATACTGAGATTCTTCTGTGCCCTTTATTTGGGCATCTCATCCTACCTTCATGATACCCTATGAGACAGAGCATTGTTCTTTCCATTTTATAGAAGAAGAACTTCCCTGGGTACAGGGAAGTTGGATAACTTGTCCAGGGTTCAGAGAAGAGGTTGAACCAAGACCTGACCTCAGAGATGAGTTCCTCTGAGAGATAAGGAGAATTCAAGCTGATCAGTGTTGAGCTGCAGAGCTGTGCTCTTTCTCTTTCTTTCTTTCTTTCTTTCTTTCTTTCTTTCTTTCTTTCTTTCTTTCTTTCAGACATTTATTTAAAGTAAGATATCTGCAGAGCAAGTAATTTGATTCATCCTGAATCAAAATTACACAAAAATACTGAGAACAGGTACAACCAGAGGTCAACTACATGGTTACTTCTTTGCCCATTCTTCTCTCTCTTTTCTTTCCTGAATAACCTCTTTCAGATATGGTTCAAGGTAGAATTTATCCTCATATCTTGTCCACTGTTCCTTGGGCAAAATCTGATGCCTCATGGTCAGGTCCAGAGCTCACTTAATGTGAAACATTGTCATAAAGGTTCTCCTTACAGCTTCTTTCACCTCTTCATCCTCGTTTAGTGTATCATCTCCCATTAACCCCAGTTTGTTGAATCCTACAGCATTGTAATACCATTTTTGAATACCATTCAGCCAGCAGCTTGACACTGTAACAGCAGGCCTGCCCGCCATATTGACCCGAGGGACACATTTTCCCCAACAAATGTTCCATCTTTTACCTATTTGCATTTTCACCTAGTGATTAATGATGTTAAGCACATTTTCATATACATGTTTGCAATTTTTATTTTTATTTTTTATATATTTTATTCATTATTTTATTTTATGTGTATAAGTGTATAGCCTGCATGTATGTAAGTGCACCCATGTCGTGCAGTGCCCACAGATGTCAGAAAGAGGACGTTGGATTCCGTGGAACTGGAGTTATAGATGGCCATCAGTTACCATATGGGTGCTAGGATCTCAACCTAGGTCCTCTGCAAAAGCAGTCAGTGCTCTTAACCACTGAGCCATCTCACCAGCCCCCAGAGCTTTGGTCTTAATTGCTCTGGCATGTGGACTGAATCTCACTTGGCTAGGCGGTTTTCCTCAGGAAGAAGCACCCTAGGTTTCTGGAAGATAACTTGGTTTTGTGCTTGCCTGCCTTCTCAGCCCCATCTCCCAGGTCCTCTGCTTTAACTCCTTACCCTTGCTTAGGATATTTTCTCTCTCTCTCTCTCATCTCTGATTATGTATATACAATGTATGTAAATATGTAAATACATATTAGATGTCTTCCTCAATTACACTCTACTTTAGTTTTTGAGACAGGATCTCTCCATGAACCTAGAACTCACCGATTTGACTGTACTGGCTGGTCTGCAACCCTCCTGAATCCTGTCTTCAGCTCCCAGTGCTGGAATTACAGGCACATACCTAGGATGGGAATGAAAGAAGTAGAGAGACTCTTTAGCTTCTGGAATATTGGGTTAATCAAGTGAGTGGACGATTTGGCTGTAGGATAGAGACTGAGGGAATCACCAGTATAGTGAGTAGCCATAGGTGCCTCCTCAGGGTGGCAAATGACTACTGTGTACTGGTACATCTGCTGGACACAGGGTAACTTTCTGTAGCTCGAATGCTGGGAGCTGGACATGGTATGACTTCCTAGAGATGGGCTTTCTTAATAGCCACAGTGAACCGTGCCATGATGAAAGGACTAAATACCCATCAGCTTCAGTGAGCCAGCCACCTGGTCAAAGCTAGTGGGACAGCTCTGCTCCCTAAGTCACTGTACCTGTACTGCCCCTAAGGGTGCAGCCCTTATCTGCCTGATTGAAGTTGGGTTGTGCAGAGCTTTGTCTAACCTAAATGAAACTGTTAGTGGGCTCCAGGAGAGAGGTAGACTGCACTCATGAAAGGGCCATGCAGAGGGCTACGATGTTGAAGACCGGCGAATTGTGCACCAGAAACTGGGTGCGACTAAACTTCATGCTTGAGTTTCCTGGCACCAAAGCAAAGAAGGGCTGGACATACGTTGTCTCCACAAGCATCTGTCTTCAGTTTTATTTTCCAGACGGGGATTGTTTCATGGAGGGGAGGGATTTGCCCCATGTCACACAACAAACTTGGGCCAAGGCCAGGGTCAGATACAGACAAGTGGTATTTCTTGATAAGAAACTTTTCTGCCAAGCTGAGACCTCTGTGCTAAGTAGAGAAGACACACCATGGTAGGTAGCTTCACAGAGCCCTTTACCTGATCTGTCTCTCCCCTCTTTCTGGCTTTGACATCTATGCTCTGTTTCAATGGGGCCTTGGAGTCCAACTGCTCAGGTTTGATCTCTGGCTTTGTTACTTATTAAAGATTATAGGCCAAGTATCATCTCACTGGCTCTCAGTTTTCTGATCTATAAAGTGGGGATAATAATAATAGTAGTGAGTTATGGGAATGAGTAAGTGTGCATAAAGCATTTAGCACAGTATCCAGAGGAGCAGCAAATGTTGCTTGTTTCTGTTCTGAGGTGTCCCTTGGGTTTGACCCCAAGTGAATGTACCTCTTCCAGTGACCCTTTAAGGCATCTCTAGTTATGGGGCAAGAGAGAGGATGGCTTTATCACATGAACACACGGGTGCCCCAGTGGACCTCTTTTCCAGATGTGGGACCTGGTATGAGTGTGTTGGAGTGAAACTTCTAGGAACAGCTGTCTGTGAGACCCAAAGGGCTGCTTAGAAGAGGGCATATTGTTCTGATATTGGAGGATAGGGAATGCCTAGTGCAGAAGTGTTCTTCCAAGACACAAAAGCCAACACCCACAACTGTCTTCCTCAGAAATGGATGAAAGCCCTGGCCAGTTAGGAGGGCTCTCACAGGAGAAGAAACATCCTTAGTCTGGGCTCCAGGGAGGAGGGTCATTTCCTCTGCTCTGGCTTTTCCTGCAACTGGGAATCACTTTCTTGTTAGAGAAGCTCACAGATGTCTCTGCTTCTCTGATGCGTGAGGTGCAGGAAAAGTAACTAATTATGTACTGGCTTCCTTTGGAGAATATCACAACCCTTTTTACCTGCCTCATTGCATAGAACTGGCCCAAGTCCCTCCCCAACCCTGGACTGCCTTGTGTGTGTTAGGAGTAGGTCTATGAGGTGGAGTGTCACAGGGGGATCTGAGACATCTGCTTTCCACAGTGGACTACATGGAGGCCAAAGGGGCTGTTGGGCCAGGCCTTTCACAAATATGCTTGTTCTCTCAAAGCTTGGGAGCTGTGGTCTTTACACAGAAATCCTGTATCCAAATAGGGTTTTTGTATTAACCAGTTGGGTTTCTGTCAGTCTTCACACACCCACTCACCTCAGCTCAGCAGGATCAGCCTTCAGGCCAGACAAACTGAAGCATCTGCTGACAGGGCATTAAGGAAAGAGCTCCTGGGAATTGCTGTCTGCCTTTGATGGGGCTCTTACCAGGACAAAACATGGCTAAATCTGTACCAGGGAGATGATCCACAGATGACTGGCATTTTCAGCCACTACTCATTTCCCACCATGCTTTGCTCAGTTCTGGGTGTATGGGTGCTCTTAAGAACTCTTCAGATAGTGGGCAGGTATGACTCGAACATCATCATGATTCCAAAAGATGGCTGACTCACTGAGACCACTGAGGAAGCACACATGTAAGGTTTTCCTCTATTCAGTTTGAAGGAAAACCAGAGTATGTGCTGTTTCTCCTTAGGGCAGATTCTCCCAACAGGGTGAATTAGGATATGAGTTTCCTAATGGATGGTTTACTTTTTCCTTTCGAAGTTCACCCCCACCCCCCACAGTGTTTACAGGTAGCTGCCCTGATTTTCCTAGGAATGGAGATACGCTTCTTGGTACTCTCAAGTCATGACTCAGGCTCTGTTCTTGGCTCCCAGAAGAATCTAGGAATCTAGGTGTGGTCAATTGGCTCCCAGCTTCCCATGTCTGTATCCAGAGCATCTAGGTAAGCAGTGTGGTCACACTGCTTTCTCTAGGCTGTGGACTGAAGACTTGCAGGCAGGCCAGTTGATGTCTTTGCTTAGCTAGTGACTTCAG
Organism: Nannospalax galili; assembly: GCF_000622305.1. Lineage (NCBI taxonomy): Eukaryota > Metazoa > Chordata > Mammalia > Rodentia > Spalacidae > Nannospalax > Nannospalax galili. Next base: position 3,130,765 of record NW_008358490.1, read on the forward strand.
TCCCAGGAAAGACTTCCAAAGCTCATCTTTTCTAGCAGCCCATATAAGCTAGTGGAGGTTCCTAGGGGTGGCAAGAACTCTTGGATGGGTTTGGTTAGAGAAATGCAAAGGCTGTTGGTGGGTTGGGGAGTGAGAATGAGGATGTGCATATGTATATAATGGTGCCAAGGTATCCTGCCATGCCTCTGCCCACTCCAGCCACCTGCTTGGCAGGGGGAGTAAACAGGTATGTTCTGCCCACAAAGATAGAGGAAGAGACTGTACAAATCTAAGCCAGCAACTAATGCTGTGTCCCATAGGGCTTTCTGGGCATGGGGCCAGTTATATATATGCAGGGGGACCAACAGTGTATGGTGCATTGACCTCAATGCTGAAGACTCCTTTTGAAGTTCTGCCAAGATTTCTTCAGTTGTAGGTGAAAGAAAAACCAACCCAGCCAAATCTCAGTGGCAGTTAGATTCAAAGACCTGGACTCTTCCTCTCTGATTCTCTTGTCAGTTTCTCTCTTGAAGGTTCCTATCCTGGGTGTGGGTAAGTGGAGCAACTCTGGACCCCCATCCTCTCCTTGGGTGTGATGCTTAGGACACAGCTGGGTTCCCTATGTGTCTCTGGTCCTGACAGAATTACTCTCCCATCCTTGATGTAGTTACCTAGGACATATGCTGTGACCAGCTTAGACCCAGCATGAAGCCTGTGAAGAAAGGGGATGGCCCACTTGGGAATCCGATGGGGAGGGTGAATGCTCATGACAGATGTCCACAGCAGTGACTCTTTTTGAATAAGAATCCTCATTAAAGCTGGGCGTGGTGGCACATGCCTGTCTGTAGTCCTAGCACGTGGGAGGCAGAGGCAGGCAGATCTCTGTGAGTTCAAGGCCAGCCTGATCTACATAGTGAGTTCCAGGACAGCTGGGGCTACAGGGAGACCGTCTCAAAAAGTCCAAAAAACAAACAAAAAAAACAACAATCTTCATTAAATAGATCCAGAGCCTTCTATTCAGGGGACGGCCAGGTGACTGCTCTGTGACAGGGTCACTGTGGCCTGGAGATAGCCTTGGGAACAGACCTGGTTAGCAGGCAAACACTGAAGGAATGGGGCACCTGGGGAAGAACAGTCTACAAGAGCAGAGCAAGGACATGTGTACTGAGGGCTCGGAAGAGAGGAAAGCAAAATCTCTATGACATTGGGGTTGGGCAATTGGACAAGGAAGGGCTGCAGGAAGTCCAGTGTCAGTCTGTTTGCAGAAACTTTTGCAATAGTCACAGTTGTCTCAAGGGTCAACTCCTTGAATTTGTCTTTATTGAGGCTTGGAGCATGTGTATTGAGTGATTGACTTGTGGGATTACCCGTGTCCTAGGAGCCTTCTGGTCCTGCAGGATTGTCAGAGGGCTGAGAGAACTGGCCAGTAGGGAGCTGGGATTCTAGGCAAGGCCTATGGACTCTAGAATCCGGGTGCTTGCCTCATGTCTGAGTTCCCCTTGGGGAACAGTCCTTGTTTGGAGTGGGGATAAATGTACATGAGACTTCGGTGTCACACTCCTGTTGTTCTGTTCTAATTCTGGTTTGTAAGTATTTAATCTGACTCTCATGTTTTCCTCCCTAAAAAAATGTAACAGTATTCTCACAAGGGCACTGAAAAGACAAATAAGACAAAGCAAGAAGATGCTTTGAAACATATGTGGAGATCAGTCCAAGGGCCTTTGCATAGTGTCACCTCAGTATGCCTGAGGTTGGGAGCAGCAGGTGATTTCTATGGCCTCACCCTCCCCTCTCCCACATCTTCATATCCCACATCTTTAAAGGTTCTGCTCTCTTGCATGCTTACTTGCTTGGGTTAGAGGTCTAATAGAGCCAGAAGAGGTGCTTCCAGCTGTCCCTGAGTTGATTTCTTATACCATACATTGATGTTTTACTGTTCTTAATGTAGACAAATGTGTACATTCTATAAAATCCAGAAGACAGAGACGTCAAAAGGACGTGAAACTTTGCATTTCCCATCTCTCCAGAGGCAGAGCTATCAGCACTCTACTGTACATCCCTCCAGATCTTTCCCACATTTACCATGTGTGAGGTTACCTTTGTTTTTTTAAAATAAGAATGTGATTTCAGCCGGGCATGGTGGCTTACACCCCTTTAGACCCAGTACTTGGGAGGCAGAAGCAGGCAGATCTTTGTGAGTTCAAGGTCAGCCTGGTCTTCATAGCAAGTTCCAGGCCAGCTGTAGTATAGAGAGACTATGTCTCAAAAAAAAAAAGACAAAAAGAAAAAAAAGAATGTGATTTCACCAAATACCTTGCTCCATGACCTGTATATTTCCCCCTTACTAAAGGTCTTGAACACCTTCCATGACAATAGATATTATTTCTATACTTTTTAGGGATTACCTAAGTTTTCATTGTGTGGGTAAGGTATAATTAAGCCTCTACTTTGGACATGTCATTTGATTTCAGTTTTTACTTTGCACAAGGCTGACAGGTGCCATCCTCCAAGCCTGGCGTTTGTGCTTGTTCCTCATGGTTTCTATAGGACAGTTCCCAGAAGTAGAGTTTCTATGTCAAAAGAGAAGGATTTCTAGATTGTTCTTCAGAATGGCTGGACTGGTGTTAAGATTTGAATATGAAATGCAGTCCCAAGCTCGTGTTGAAAGCCTGGTCCTGGCTAGTGGTGCTGTTGGGAGACATGGAAAGCAGGAGATGGGGCCCGGTTGGAAGAAGTAGATTTCTGAAGGAACACTCTGGAAAGATACACCTTGTCTCTATCCTCCCTGTCCCCTTCCTGTCTCTCTTCTCTGCTTCCCAGACATGAGGTGAACAGCTCTGCTCCGCTATGCTGTCCACCATGACGTTGTCTCATGATAGGTCTACAGTGATGGGACCAAGAGTACAACCTTGAGCTGTGAGCTGAGAGAAATCACTCTTCCCTTAAAGTTGGTTCTCACAGGCATTTTCACAGCCACGAAAAGCTGACCAACACAGCTTCCTGCATCTTCCTGCAGTGTGAGGTGCTGTCCTCCACACTAAATAGTAGACAAATTGTGCCTATGCCACATTGCCTATGTTGGATGACAGAGTTCCCCAGGTTTCCTGTTCAACTATCTTTTCAGAACACTCTGTTTGTAGCTTTAAAAAAAGTATTGTGTGTGTGCGTGCGTGTGTGTGTGTGTGTGTGTGTGTGTGTGTATGTATGTTTGTGTGTGCATGTGTTAGAGGTTAGAGGCATTGCTTTCATTGGGCCAACTCACTGACCCTAGTTTTTTTTTCTTAATATTTTATTATTTTTATTTTATGTGTATGAGTGTATTGCCTCCATGTGTGTAAGTGCACCAGTGTCATACAGTGCCTGCAGAGGTCAGAAGAAGGCGTCAGATCCCCTGGAACTGGAGTTACAGACAGTTGTTAGCTGCCATGTGGTGCTGGGATTCGAACCTTGGTCCTCTGCAAGAACAACCAGTGTTCTTAACTGCTGAGCTGTCTCTCTAGCTCTAGCTTTTTTTTAATTGATTAATTTTTTAAAAAAATTTTATTTATTTTTATTTTATGTGTATGTGTGTATTGCCTGCACATAGGTAAGTGCACCCGTGTCCTGCAATGCCTGCAGAGGTCAGAAGAAGCTGTCAGATCCCCTGGGACTGGAGTTACTGACAGTTGTTAGCGGCCATGTGGGTGCTTGGAGGACAGAAGAGGCTATTGGGTCCCCTGGAACTGGAGTTACAAAAGTTGTTAGCTGCCATGTGGGTGCTGGGATTCGAACCCAGGTCTTCTGCAAGAACAGCCAGAGTTCTTAACTGCTGAGCCATCTCTCCAGCCCCTAATTGATTAATTTTATGTATATGAGTGTATTGCCTGTATGAATATAAGGCACTTGTGTCATGCAGTACCCATGGAGGTCAGAAGGGGGCATTGGATCCCCTGAAACTGGAGTTACAGACAGTTGTTAGCTGCCATGTGGGTGCTGAGATTTGAACTTGGGTCCTCTGCAGGAGTCAGTGCTCTTAACTGCTGAGCCATCTCTCCAGCCCCTGCCCCCCCCTCAGCTTTTTTTAAAGTAGCAAATTTATTGTTATGTAACTCACATATTAAGCCATAGAATTCAACTCCCCCCCACCACCCTGGTCTTTTTGAGATAGGGTCTCCCTGCAGCACCAGCTGACCTGGAACTCACTATTTAGACCAGACTGGCCTCTAACTCACAGAGATCTGCCTGCCTCTCCCTCCCAGGTGCTGGGATTAAAGGCATGTGCCACCACGACTGGCAAGATTCAACATTTTTTTTTTAATATTTTATTTATTATTTTTATTTTCTGTTTATGCATGTATTGCTTGCATGTAAGTAAGTGCACCCGTGTCGTGCAATGCCCACGGAGGACAGAAGAGGCTGTCAGATCCCCTGGAACTGGAGTTACAGACAGTTGTTAGCTGCCCTGTGGGTGCTGGGATTCAAGCCTGGGTCTTCTGCAAGAACAGCCAATGTTCTTAACCGCTGAACCATCTCTCCAGCTCCCAGATTCAGCTTTTTAAAGTATATAAAATTCAGCATTTTAAAAGTATATTTGCAGTTGTGTAACCATTGCAGTCAATTTCATAAAATTTTTATCACTTCTGTGCTAGATAGCTTTAGTGTCAATTTGACTCACTTGGGTTGAGGGAGCCTCATTGGGGAATTGCCTTCATTGGACTGGCCTGTGGCCATATCCATGGGGCATCTTCTTGATTGTTGAGTGATGTGGGTGGTGCCACTGCTGGGAAGGTGGGCATGTGTTGCATAAGAAAGCAGACTGAGCAGGGGCCAGGGGAGCAAGTCAGTAAGCAGTGATCCTCCATGGCCTGTGCTCCAGCTCCTGCTTCCAGGTTCCTGCCCTGAGTTCCTACCTTGGGCTCCCTAATGAACTGTGACCCTGGAGATGTAAGCTGAATAAACCCTTTCCTCCCCAAGTTGGTAGTGGTCAGAGTGTTTTGTCACAGCAATGGAGAGACAAACTAGGACAACTTCCAAGAAGCCTATGCTTATCAACTAGCAATTATTTCCCATTTCCTGATGCTTTGCCCACCTTCGCCCCACTGCCTTACATTCTGCCTTTCCAGACATTTTACATGAGTGAAAGTTTATAATAGTTTCGTTTCTGATCATGCTTTCAATGTTCTTAGATGTTAGAGTGAGTATTATTCCTTGTTATTACTGAATAATATTCTACAGTGAGACTATACCATATATCGCAGATTTTGTTAGTCTCTTCAGCTGATGGGCACTGGGTTGTCTCTTTTCAGTGGATTAGGGCACTTGCTGCCAAGCCTGACAAACAGAGTTGGTGGAAGAACTGGCTTCTGCAAGTTGCCCTTGACTTCCACATTTGTGCTGTGGCATGCATGCATACGCACATATAAATAAATAAATAGATAAGCAAATATAATTTTAGAATTTTTTTTTTTTTTGGTTTTTTTGAGACAGGGTCTCCCTGTAGCCCCAGCTGTCCTGGAACTCACTATGTAGACCAGGTTGGCCTTGAACT
>NW_008358490.1:3136862-3140014 GCF_000622305.1 Nannospalax galili
CCTCTGCCTCCCGAGTGCTGGGATTAAAGGCATGTGCCACCACGCCTGGCAATTTTAGAATGTTTTAAAAAAGACTAACACTGCTTTAACTATCTGTGCACCAGATTTGGGGAAGGTACATATTTTTCATTTGCCTTGCATATCTCCCTAGAAGTATATAGTACAGATTCTGGAACATAGGATAACTGAGCTTAAAGTTTTGAAGAACTGAAAACTGTTTTTCAGAGATTTTCACCTGTACAGAGGTTCCATTTTTGCTGTTATTCTTGTCAATACTTGTTAGTATCTGTCCTGATGACAGTCAGAGTATGGGAAGCCTAATCTCATGGTTTTTTCACATCTCCCTAGTGGCTGATGCGAAGGAGCAATTTCCACATGCTTGCTGCCCTGTAGCTCTTCTTGGAAGTTATTGTTCAAATCCCCTCTCTCTCTGTCTCTGTCTCTCTCTCTTTCTCTTGGTCTCCCTGTAGACTCCTAAGTTGTAACCGTCTTTTTATGTTTTAGCTGCAAGTCATGGTCCATGGATATTTCATCCCAGTCTGGATTGTTCTTTCTTAATCGTGTCATTTAAAATGGAAAAGTTAAGTTTTGATTGAGTCCAGCTTTTTTTCTTTTGTTTTATATGCATTTGATTTTGCATCTGGAAATCGTTGCCCAGTCAAGGTGATAAAGACTTGTTCCTATGGTTTATTCTAGAAGAGCTTTGTAGTGTTAAGTAATGAATTTGGGTCTCTAATTCATTTTGAGTTAATTTTTATGTTTTTATGAAAGCAGGGTCCAAATTCATTCATTTGCATGTGGCGCTCTGTCCTAGAACTATTTGTTTAAAAGACTGTTCTTTTTCCATTGACGTGTCTTATCACCCTGTTAAAGATCTACTGACCATAAATGTAATGGTTTGCTTTTGGACTGTCTGTTAGTCACTGGCCTTTGTGCTTGTCCTTAGTAGTGTGGTGCTGTCACACTGTGGCTTTGTAGTAAGCTTTGAACTTGGGACGTGTGAGTCTTCCAGTTTGTTTTTCTTTTTCAAGATTGTTTCAGCTCTTTTGAGTTTTTATATCCATATAAGTTTTAGGATAGATTGTAGATTAGTGCAGGAAAAATTTTAATTGGGATAATATTGAATCTGTAGATGAATTTGAATTTGGGGAATACCGTTATCCTGACAATACTGGTCTTCCAGTCCATGAGCATACAATGTCTCTGTTGATTAAAACAAACAAACAAACGAATAAAAACCGTGTAGAGGCTTTTGGTATACATGTCTTATTTTTGCTTTTAAATTTTAATCTAAGCTGGGCGTGGTTTCGCATTCCTTTAATCCCAGCATTTGGGAGGCTGAGGCAGGCGGATCTCTGTGAGTTCAAGGCCAGCCTGGTCTCCAGAGTAAATCCAGGCCAGCTGCGGCTACAGGGAGACCCTGTCTCAAAAAGACCAAAAAAAAAAAAAAAAAAAAAAAAAAAATCATGTATGTGTATTAGAGAATGTTAAATGCTTTCTTCTGTTGTGGTATTCATGTAATTTGTGTGCTTCATTTTTTTTTTAGTATAATGTTTTACATCTATTGGTTTTTGTGTGTTAGATCAACGTTGCATTTCTGAGATTCGTCCCATTAACTTGGTATGCAATCATTTTATATGAGGCTGGGTTTGGTGTACAGTCATTTTTTGTGTGGCTGGTTTTGCTGTACAGTCATTTTATGTGCGGCTGGGTTTGGTACGTTAATATAGTTGAAGGTTTCTGCACCTACATTCATAGTGGCATTGGTGATTTCCCTGTGCTGGACTTGGCTTTGTTATAAACCTGCTGCTGTTATAAACCTGCATTCCCTCTTCTTCTGCCTTTTGGAGGACTTATGAAGGATTAGTGTTAATTCCTTTTAAACATTCATATGAGTCTGGGCTTTTCTTTGTGGAAGTCTTTGGCTTGCAAATTCAATCTTTCATTACTTTATTCTCTTAGGGGATTTTAATAGCCTTTACCTGCTCTCCACATTGTTCTGCATATTACATCAATTTTCATATTGGTACTTTTATTGTTTGTTTTGGTTGGTTTTGGAGAGAGTCTCACTCTGTTGTTCAAGCTGGACTTTTGAGCCTCCTGCCTCAGTCTCTCAAGTAGGTGCAATCATTGATGTGCACCACCATACTCAGCTATATGGCACCTTTTCTTTGGAACCCCAAACCGCTTGATCATGGCAAGCAACCTTGGTGGTTTTTAGCTGGTTCCAGTTTCAGGGTTGACAACTTTGAGAATGGTCTGTATTTCATCCCTAAGGGGTAATTTGAGTAGCGACTCACGCATGTTACAAAGCAGACCCAGCATAACATCCTCATCAAAGCAAGCAGCACTTCCTGTACATGCAGTTGATTGACATCAGTCTGGTGAACAAACCCTGCTTCTTCTTTTGCCAGGAGGCTCTCAGCTACTGCTAAATTTTAAGCAGGAAGAATAGCTTCCATGAATGTATAAGTAAAAATGATCTTTCTGGCAGAGTGGAGAATAGAGAGGAAGGAATTAAAGATTGTAGGGCAGGAGGCTGGTGGGCTGCTGTGAGCTAGCCCCGGGCCCTTCCTCTGTGTTCTGCATTTCAGGGGTCTGACTTCTGTAGTTAGTTTCCCAGGGTCTCTTCAATTGATTTGCACCTGGGGTTGGCCGCCAGGAGGCACAGGCAGGAAATGAGCCAGCAAGAGGACAGAGAAGCCAGGATACATCTAGTTTTTGACAGATGAAACATCCCTCTCTGATTCCAGCCCCCACACAGTGGCCCCTGGGCTCTTTCAACTCCATCTCCTCTGGCCTTTCTGATGGCAGCAGTGTCCTGCTGACGTGAGATTCTGGGTGTGAAACCATCTTGCTCTTCTCTCTTTTATCCCCTATGCAGACAGTTCCAAACATTAAATTCCCTTTACTTGAAAGATCAGTCGTGCTTCCTTGCTGGGTCCTGACAGATACCAAAGATACAGCCAAAGCCTGGTTTCCAAGTATAGAAGGCTGCCCCAAGGCCAGGGCAGGCAAGTCAGAACTGAGAGGCCTTTGAAAGAAAAGCAGCAGGCTCTCTCTCTCTCTCTCTCTCTCTCTCTCTCTCTCTCTCTCTCTCTCTCTCTCTCTCTGTGTGTGTGTGTGTGTGTGTGTGTGTGTGTGTGTGTGTG
>NW_008358490.1:3140104-3158946 GCF_000622305.1 Nannospalax galili
CCCTTACCCTTCCAGGCCCTCTTCCTAACCCTGCTTATCTTTTCCCAAATTTGTGTCATCCTCTTGTTCCTGATCTGGGTACCCCTCAGTGAAGCTGTTCTTGAATACAGGGCTTTACTTTATCTAGGGCCACCTCTGTTTATACTTAGTACTATCTAGTTTGGCACTCAGTTTTTCTTAGTTATTTCACATTTGCAACTTGCCTCTCTCCAGCTACATGATATCATTAATTAGTTCATGGAATCAGCAAATAAGTGGGTACATGCTCTAGGTTGGGCACTGAGGCCATGTCTGCTTCCATGCCTCCCTGCAGTGACATCAGGGACAGAGCCTCCCACATGTACCTGTGTGAGGCATTCATTCTCATTTCCCTCTCTCTTCCTCTCTCTCTTTCTTTCTCTCTCTCTCTCTCTCTCTCTCTCTCTCTCTCTGCCTGTGTGAGGCATTCATTCTCATTTCCCTCTCTCTTCCTCTCTCTTTCTTTCTCTTTCTCTCTCTCTCTCTCTCTCTCTCTCTCTCTCTCTCTCTCTCTCTCTCCCTCTCTCTCTCTCCCCCCCCCTCTCAGCTGGCCTAGAATTCCCTGTGTAAACCAGGCTGGCCTTGAACTCACAGAGATCCATCTGCCTCTGCCTCCCAAGTGCTGGGATTAAAGGCATGCACCATCACGCCTGGCTGACTACTCTCTTTTTTAAGATTCATTTTTGTTATTTTAAATTGTGTGTGGGGGCTGGAAAGATGGCTCAGCATTTAAGACTGACTGTTCTTACAGAGGACCCGGGTTCGATTCCCAGCACCAATTTGGCGGCTAACAACAGTCCAGGGAATCTAATGCCCCTTCTGACCTCTCCGGGCATTGCACAACACGGTGCACTTTGACACATGCAAGCAATACACTCATACACATAAAAAAAGTAAAAATATTGTGCTTGTTTATGCGGGTATGTGTACTTGAGTGCAGGTACCTGAGGAGGCCAGAGGTATTGGATCCTCTGAAGCTGGACTTATAGGCTGTTGTGAGCCACATGGGAACAGAACTTGGGTCCTCTGTAAGAGCAGTACGTGCTCTTTACTGCTGAGCCAGCCCCAAGACTATTCTTTAAAGCTCTGCCCTGGAATGCAGGGGCATAGCACATAGATGAACTCCACTCAAACAGCACACAGCTTCTTTAAGCAGAAGTACAAGGTTTTCAGTGTGTTTAAAATCTTATCCATTTTACATGAAAATAGATTTGGTCTTGGCCATGCTGTGGAGCACAGAATCTTTCCCTGAGGCTCCTCTCCTGTTCACACTCACCCACCCTTCGGGGTGGCATATCTGTCTGTGGACTGCCCCTTGGGCTCTTTGTGTCTTTCAAAGTCAAGGTTTCTGTGGGCCTCTGTAGTGCAGTTGTTCCCTGCATTGTGTGCTAGCTACTTGGATTCTTAGTCTTGGGATTCAAGTCCATCCTTCCAGAATCTCGTTGGGGCTGGACTTCCAGAAAGCTGATCTGGTATGGAAGATCACCTGGCTTGGCTCTTGTATTTTGAGTAATTGGATATTGAGTGCAGAGCTTGCTTGATCACAACCCCTCCCGGGCTCTCATGGCCTCCAAAGCATGTCTAGTGCTCATTTTCTTCCCCCAAATGTTCATGATGCTCTGGGACTGGGAAAAAAAAAGAAAACTATCTATATTTGGAAAGCTCTGAGCTCTCTTGGGGGTGGGAGCAGAGCACAGGCTGTTCTGTAGAAAAGGAGAGTGTTGCAGTGTGGCTCTGAGTGTGGCTGTCTCGAGTGGGTTGGAAGGGGTGTGGAGCAGAAGGAGCAGGAAATTGAGACACACCTTGGCTAGACTTCCCTGCACAGTACCCTGACCAGTGAACAGCAGAGGTGGCAACTGTATGCAGAGAACACTGCAGCCTCTCAAGAGAGACTTGCCTCAGGCTATGGAGAGAATGCTGGATACCAGGTTCTCAGTGTCATGTAATTATCAATAATAACAGCATTTAAAACATCCATGAAAACACTATTCTAAGAACTTGTCTCTTTTTAAAAAAAATTTTATTATTTTTATTTTTACGTGTATGAGTGTATTGCCAGCATGTGTGTAAGTGCACCAATGTCATGCAGTACTCAGAGGTCAGAAGAGAGTGTCAGATCCCCTGGAACTGGAATTGAGGACAGTTGTTACCTGCCGTGAGGATGCTGGGAATCAAATCCTGGTCCTCTGCAAGAGCAGTCAGTGCTCTTAACCACTGAGCCATCTCTCCATCCCTAGCACTTGTCTCTTATTCCCCTTGATCTTCACCACGCTAGAGACAGGCATGTTTGCATCAAGCAGTGTCTCTCAGAGCCTCTGTGGACCCTGAAGGGTGTTTTGGGAAGGCACACTTCCCTCAGTAGTGCAGGCAGTCCTCAGGCTTATTTAAGGATATTGGAGGCTCTTTGGAACTCTGTGCATGTTAAAAACCTAGAAGCCAGAATTTCACAAGCCTCCAGGCAAGTGAGTCCGCAAATCAAAAGCTCTGATTTGGGGTCACATCTGCCAGGATTGTCAACTTTTTGCAGCTGTCAGAAGTCATCCTGCAGCCACCACCAGGGGTCGCAGGAGCTACATCTAGGCCTTGACATGCTCCATTGCTGTGCATGCGCAGATGCTCCTCTATCCCAGGCGGTGCCTGCACCTCGCTTCTAGGATCTGCTTGTTCCTTGTGTCTTAGCACCCCATATTCCCTGCCCCACCACAAGGCCATGTTTCCGTGGTTTCTTCCAGGCCGAATTGCCATTCACAGCCCTCAAGATTGGGTTTATTTGTGATTCAACTGGGGTTGAGGGATGCAAGGAGGAAGCTGAACTTGCTGGCTTCTCCTTTAGCCTTTAATGAGGGAGGGAGGGAGGGAGGCTCCAGCGACTCATGGCCTTCTCTAGATGGAAGCCAGAAAGCTTGCCTTTCTGGAGTCATTCATGCCCAGGCCTCTTTGCCCGTTCTGTGCAAGGAGCAGACTGCCATACTCCCCCTGGGGACAGCGTCTTCAGATACTGAATTAATGGGGACCACTCAGTGTGTGTGTCCTTTGAAAAGAGAAAGGACAGGTATGTGTCCATGTGGAAACTAAGCAGGAACTGGGTCCTGTTTCTTCATGGGTAGAAAGCCCCTGGTAGTAAGGCCCATAAAGGCCAAAGGATTTCATAGCAGATTCATTGTTCATCTTTAAGTGACAGGATCTCATTCTAAGCTTTAGGAATTGCATAGTTGCAAAGGGTAAAGTCCTGGAGCTGCAGGATAGACAACAGGGAAGTTCTTTGGGGGCTGTGTCTCACCTTGCTACGGGGGACCTGCCAAGTAGAAAACTCTGTGAATCAAGAATCAGAGTGGGTCCAACCATCCTAAACCTCCTCTGTGCTTACATTTCCCCATCTCTGGAGAGGACCTGGGAGACCTTACAGGACAAGGAAGACCTTAGAGGTTCCTTGTGTTTTTCCTTGAGTTGCTGTTTTTCTATATTTGAAACTTTGAGATCACCTTGGGTGCACTGAAAAAGATAGTTTTATAGAAAAGCCCTTGTGTGGTGGGAATGGGGTGGTAGACATGGGTCACTGTAGCCTTCCTGAGTGGCGGCTTTGCCATGGTGGAAAACCCAGGCTATAGGGGAATAGGACTTGAGGGAGGGATGCTATGAGGCCTTGTGGGTGGAGCACTGCTGTATGTGTCTGTGATAGCAAGCTGCCCATCCTGTCTGTCTGTGTTCTCTCCACCTCTCTGTAGAGTTCATGATTCTGCTGTGGTGAGGCTGTACACTGTACCTGACGGGTCATGCGTCTCAGGTTGCGAGTCAGAGCTTCCTGTTTATATTTAGATGCTGTGAGAAGAGCATATGCCCTTTTACTGCCACTGACCCACATTCATATTTGATGTTGTTTGTGTCAATAGCCTTCTTACTGGCTCTCCTTTTGGAGGCAGTGGGAGCTCATAGGGTCTGTGCAAAGGTTGGGGAAGAGGGCCTTAAGTAAGAGTCTGTGGGAGTGCCTGTTCTGAATTCTTTAATTTTAAAAAAATTCCATATTATTTATTTAGTGTTTGTGTACATGTGTGTGGAGGTCAGAGGACAACTTGTAGTTGCTTCTTTTCTTTCGCCATGTTGGTCCCAGGGATCAAACTCAGATCATCAGGCCTGGTAGCAAGTGCATACTTGCTGAGTCATCTTGCCAGCCCTGTTGTGAATTCAGTTGCACTTGCTGCCTTTTCCACATTGTTCTGAGAATGTCTCCTCCATTCACTAGAAGTAGCTGTTCTGAGAAGCTCATCCAGCTTGGGCTCGCACACAGTTAGTTGCTGCCCGTTTTACTTTTGTGCAGTGAAGCAAGGACAGGTGCATGTGCTCTGTGGTGACTGTTGCCCTTGAAGAGCTGGGATGAGCAGGGCTCCATTTGGCACCATAGAGTCCCTAGTGTGATGGGGCCTCTCTTACCAAGAAGGAAATGAGCCAAGACCAGTGACATGGCATCATGTGTGGGGTCTGTGTCAGTGTGATAGCTGTGCTTAACTCTGAGGGGGTGGAATGTGGGTGATGGTTATTTTCTTCCTGAGACTTTTCTGTATTTTTAGATATCCCTGAAAAAAATAAATGGAGGAGCATTGTCACTGCCACCAGGAAGATGGCCACAGGTAGTGACTGTTGTTGAGTCTTTCCTGTCTACCAGGCACTGGCTAGGGTTTGTCACTGGAGAGAGCTCTACTCTGCACATTTGCTTGTTGAGGAGAAAGAGGCTCAAAGGTGCTAGGGGCACACCTCCATGTCCTGGGGCAAGTATGTGGAAAAGCAAGGGTTTAGAGCCAGGTGTCTACTCAAAAGCCCACACAGTTTTGCTTCTCAGAATTTCACCTAGCAGATCAGTAGTTTAGTAGTAGGTGTGATTTTTCAAACAAAGCTTAAAAATAGCATAACAGAAAATAGTTACCCAACAGGATCCACAAGTACTCTTCCTTGCTACGTAGCCAAGATAACTGATAAGCCACATACATGAAGGTTCATAGCAGCATTATCTGGATAAGACCTGAAATTCAACAACTAATGAATGGATAAATAAAATGACACATTTCTACACACTGGCATGTTATTTGGCAAGAAAAAATGTAAGGTTTTAAAAATACATAGTGGTGGGGCTGAAGAGATGGCTCAGCGGTTAAGAGCACTGACTGCTCTTGCAGAGGACCTGGGTTTGATTCCCAGCACCCACATGGCGGCTACAAACCATCCTTAACTCTAATTCCAGGGGAATCCGAAGCCCTCTTCTGACCTCTGCAGCATTGCATGACACGGGTACACTTCATACATGCAGGCAACACTCATACACATAAAAATAATAAAATATTTTAAAAAATACATAGTGGTAGCCATACAGTATTATAAGTGTACGAAATGCTGCTTATAAATGATTAATTTTATGTTTGTACATTTCACTTCCATTAAAAAAGTAATAAAACTCCAGTACTTGCTGAATAGCCACGAACCTTGAAACATTATGCTAAGTCAAGCCAGACAGAAAAGATCACATTCTGTATAATTCCATTTTTGAGACATCAAAAAAGGGGTAGAAAGTAGATTAGTGGCCACCAGAGTCTGAAAGAAGGGCATGGGAAGGAACTGCCGAAAGGGCTTCTTTCTGGAGAGACAAAAATGTTCTGGAATTAGCTGGTGGCAATGTTCCACTGAATTGCATACTGTAAGGGTGCATTTTATGATGTGAATAGTGTCTCAATAAAGCTATTGTTTAAATATTGATTAAAATAGCACAGCAAATGAATATGCTTCTCCCACCTGGAGTCTCTTCAGCTGTTTCCTAAAGTCAATAGTGATGCGTGCTATAAGCATCAGAGCTATTATTTTCTGAGGGCTTACATGTGCCAGGCAGTGTTCTCAGCACTTGGTGTTCTAATATATGAAGTCAGCTGTGAATCAGTACTATGGAGCCTGGTTTCAGAGCTTAACTTGTAGAGAGCCACCATCAGAGATATGGCAGAATGTAATGTAATACCACAGAATGAGCTCAGGAGTTAGACTGTCTGGTTGGATCCAAGCTTTGCCCCTTTTGTGTCTGTCCTCTTGGATGAGTTACTTAGCTCAAGGCCCAGTTCCTCTGCACTGGGGCTCTCAGATGATACGTGAGCCTCTGGCATGTAGCTAGCACTCGTTATTGGCTATTGTCATTTATTCTTTATGTGTTATTATATGACTACTAAACAGAGACTTAAAGAGTGTAGATTCAAATTACAAACTCCCCTTTCTTGTGTATTTCACGTTAAATTAGCATCTCATTTGCTTGCAGAATTATGGAGCCAGAAGAGACATTCACTGAAAAGAGTATTTGCTCTAGGTGAATATCTAATACAGGCTTGGCATCCCTTCTCTCTGTCTCTGTCTCTGTCTCTGTCTCTGTCTCTGTCTCTGTCTCTCTGTCTCTCTCTCTGTCTCTGTCTCTCTCTCTCTGTCTCTGTCTTTCTCTCTCTGTGTCTCTGTCTCTGTGTGTGTGTGTGTGTGTGTGTGTGTGTGCGTGTGTGTAATATTTATTTGTCTCCCTCCCTCTCCCTCCCTCTCCCTCCCTCTCCCTCCCCCTCCCTCCCCCTCTCTCTCTCTCTCTCTCTCTCTCTCTCTCTCTCTCTCTCTCTCTCTCCATGTATATTCACCTCCTAAGAAGGATATGCTGAGTGCATCCTGAGTCCAGAAGGAAAACAGTTCTTGGAGGTATCTAAAAGCCAGGAGACTGCTAAAAATCAGAATCTGTGGGTTGGCAGAGACCTCACAGGAGACCCAGGCAGCTCTCCCCCTCCTCTGCCCCTAGCATCTGGTGTTTCCATTAGCATCTCCTTGTCTCTCCACCCTGCTCCCCACCTCATCCTCCCATTGATTCTAGCACACCTGACACGTGGGAGCCAGGACCATCCAGAGGTGAGAACACATGGCCAGCAGCCCCCGGGGTGCTTTCACTAGGCTTTCACTCTGTGTTTCTTGGTCTCTTCTCCTGGTTTCCTTTCAACTTTGGAAATTGAGCTCCCTGAACAGTGTCTTACTGTCTCTGTAAAGCCCATACCATGGGGCTGGGTTATCAGAGACATGATATTATAACAAAGTGTTGTACTTCAGTTATAAACTTCCCTGTGGTCATGTTACAGCAAAGCCTTAGGATGTGCTGGTCCTGGGCCTGACTTCTGGAGATGTGGTTAAGGTAAATGAGAAGACAATGGCCAGTGCTGTAGTGTAGTTCCTTGTTAAATTTGACAGCCTTTTACTGCATTGTATAACTTTGTATGAAATCATTTTCCTATTCATTTCCATATACTTTTAAGAATCAAATATTTGTATTGGCTGTTAGTCTTTATAGCACAAAATAGTGTCTTAGTAGTTCAACCTTTCATGGCTCAGACAAGACATAGGAGGCACAGTGGTCCCTCAACCACCCAAGGTGTTGCAGCTCTTGGTGGGAGAGAAAATCATTGCTGGACTTTGATTTGAAACACACTTTTATTGTTGTTACTGTGATCAGACACTGAATATGCTGCTGTCAGTAGCTCAGTGAAAAACGATATTGTGAGAGTGATTTGTAGTTACAGAAAGCAAGAGTCAAAACCTGGCTGTATCATTTATTAGCCGTAGAGCCTTACATTCAATTTTACCTACAAGATTCTGTGAACACCTTCCCTGTAGGGTGGCTCTGGGGATCAGAACTGGTGCATGTTAAACCTCAGGTATAGTGCTAGGTGCTGAGGAGGGCTTAGCTAAGTGGACCTTGATTACAACTTGAGTCTTGCTCCCACATAAGGTTCCTGGCTGAAGGGTCTCAAATTTAGCCAGACATGGAAGAGTTTGGGAAGAGCCCTCACTGAGCAGGCTTTTTGGGAGTTAGATAGAAGCTCTCCACTTCCTTAGCCAATCCTCCGTAGAAGGTCCAAGCCTTGAAAATGCCATGTTCTGTAAGTTCCACCGAAATAGAGCAGCACAGGAACTGGGCATATATTCCTCTGGAAAAATAGCAACTAGAATCATTGAGACAGACTTCTAAACTAACAAGACACCATCTCAGATTTTAATGGGTGCCTATTTGATCCCTGACCTCAAGACTCTACTTCTTGGACAGTGTAGATTTGATCCCAGGCACTTGAAAATTTATAGAGCAGTCCTGAGACCCTGTAAGCAGCTTTTGACAGAGAACTAAATATTCTGGAACTGAGTTCTACAGGCACAAATGTGGTGTAGTAAATCAAATTCTGCCTTTGCTCTGGTATGTGCCCAGTGGCATATGGAATGAATGCCATAGCACTTGGGGGAAGGAGAGGAGCAGTAATTAATACTATAAAGGGCCTTCTGCCCAAGTAGACATGTTGCTGTGAACTCATTTGCAGCCAGAATTCAAATGTCCCTGACTTGCTACTTAGGTCATGAGTCCACCCAAAACACTGGTCTCTCCTTGCAGTGGAGGATTAGGTTGTGTAGCAGATTTGAATATTCTTACCATCCCTGTACCACTGTAGATTTTAGACCTATAGACTGGCTTTCAGGTATTTTAGAACCTAATAAAATACAGATGGTAGTCAAGTTTGGTTAAACTGATTTGACATTTCCTTGATTCGGGGCCCTGGCAAGTCTCTGAGAACCTTGGTGGTAGTCATGGGCCCTAGTAGTCAGAGTCCAGCCTGAAGTGGGAAACAGTGCCAACCAGTGGAGCCAGTTTTTCTTGACCTTTTGACATACTCTGGGAGATTAGTTTTCCTTGTATTCAATTCCTGATTTCAACTCTTATATTGCTTGATTGCTTCTTATTCAAGAAGACAGCAGACTATGAAACAATTTATCTCCCTTTTATTTTTCTCCTAGTGATTTTTAATTTTGTGCTTGTAAGTGTTTAAAGCACATTTAGGAAACTGCAGTCAAGGGCTTGCTTTTAGGCAGTTCTTTATTATGTTAAATAAATGATGAATTTGTTATTTTTATCACATATCCTCTTCCAAAGAGAATGTCAAGAGGTTATAACAGAATTCCTACTGGAAGAGATTCCTTAACGATTTTTCTTTGCCATTGCTTAAACATCTTTGGATCTAAATGGGGAGTGAACAGATATTGGAATCTAGGTCTTGACAGGTATTAAAGTATCACTGTATTCTTTGTGTTTAAAAAGTTAACAGAGACATGGACGTTAAACATAAACCCATATGAAACTTTAGATGTGAAAACTGTAATGTCTCAGGTTAAAAGAGTGGATATGATTTATGACAGAGTAGACTTTGCAAAAGAAAATATTAGTGAATTTGAAGACGGAAAATAGAAATCATCCATAATGAAGCAGAGAGAGGAAAACATTTTTCAAAATGGAAAGAACATAGAGTATCATCCTTGTCCTCCTTTGCTTTAGCTGTCAACGTGACACAGCCTACAGTCATCTGATCTGGGGGATTTGCCAGATCAGAACAGCCTGTGGCCATGTCTGTGGGGGATTGTCTGGACTGTTAATTGATATAGGAGGGCCTAGCCCACTGTGGGCAACACATCCCTGGGCAAGTGGTTCTGAGCTGTATAAGAAAGCTAGCTAAGTGTTAGCCTGCCAGCAAACCAGAAAACAATACTCTTCCCTAGTTTCTCCTTCAAGTTTGTGTTTGTTTTCTTGTTCCAACTTCCCTCAATAATGGACTGTGGCCTGAAGGTGTGGGCCAATAAGCCCCTTCCTCTCCTAAGATGCTTTTTGTCAGAGTGTTTTATCACAGCAAATATAACTGAGTTGTATGAAAATGCCAGATGGCCTGATATATGTATAATAAAGTCACCTAGAAATGGGTACCATAGATATTATTTTTTATCTTTGTGTGTGTATATGATGTATATGTTTTCATGTGTGTGAGAGTAGGCATGTGCCTACCACAGTGCACATGTGGAAGTTAGAGAACAGCCTCAGGTGTTGGTCCTTGCCTTCTGCCTTGATTGTTTGCCACTTTATATACTGGCCTAGCTGGCCCTACACACTTTCAGGGCTTCTGCCTCTGCCTCTCATCCCACCACTGGAGTTCTGGGATTGCAGATGTGTGCAGTCACGTTCAGTTTTATTTGGGTTCTGGGAATCTGAACTCAGGTTCTCATGAGTTACCTACTCTCTTACCCACTAAGCCATTTCTCCAGCCAACATAAACATTTTGAAGAAATAATGGCCAAACACTTTTTAGTTGCTTTTTTTTGGGACAGTTTCTCCCTGTAGCCCCAGCTGTCCTGGAATTCACTATGTAGACCAGGCTGGTCTTGAACTCACAAAGATCCACCTGCCTCTGCCTCCCAAGTGCTGGGATTAAAGGTGTGCACCACCATGCCTGGCTAACACTTTTTAGTTTTTATAAAAACTGTGAACTATCAGTTCTAGGAAGCTTAGTACTTCATAATATAAATAATATGTAATATAAATTGCTTACAACCAATGATAAAGCAGCCAGAAAAAAATACATGCAAATGAACAAGCATGGGTGCTAAAGAATAAGCAGGTTTATTGTCAGAGATCATGCAAATGGGGCTGGAGAGATGGCTCAGCGGTTAAGAACACTGACTGTTCTTGCAGAAGACCTGGGTTCGAGTCCCAACAGTCACATGGTAGCTAACAACTGTCCGTAACTCCAGTTCCAGGGGATCCAACAGCCTCTTCTGTCCTCCGCGGGCATTGCACGACACGTGTGCACTTACCTACATGCTGGCAATACACGCATACACCTAAAATAAAAATAATAAAAAAGAAATCATGCAAGTGAGAATACAGCAGAGCAACATCTTTAGAGTAAGAAGAATGAACTGCCAACCTTGACTTCTAGTCTTAGTGGAATATCTCTCAAAAATGAAAATACAACATTTTCAAGACATATAGAGCTGGAAGAAGCCAGCAGCAGAAGGACTATACCATCAAATATGTTAGGCAGAAGAAGAAAAGGTACCAGAAGGGATTGTGAATCAAAACAAAGGCTCAGAGAGCACCGGAAACTATAACTATGTTATAGCTGAATGTGTCAGAGTAAGTGGCTTTAAAATATAATTGACTATTTAAACAATAATAATAGCTATCTAAGCTAGGGCTTATAGAAGTGTAGTGTACGTAATAGATAGACAGTGACTAGAAGCGGAGAAGAAGAAGTGTGTGGCTGTAAAGGTTGCTTACAGAATGCAAACGGCATAATCTCATTGGAAGTAGACATGGCAGGCTAAACCCTAGAGCAGCTAGACAGTGTTTTTCTAGTAAGCTGGCAAGTGAGGTGAAATAAATAAATACTCAACCAAACAGAAAGCAGAGAACGAGGGGGAAGAAGACATAGAACTCATGGGCACATGGGACAAAAGCAAATCATATTAAATGTAAATGTGGAGATCCGTTGAGATAGGATTTCACAATGTAGCCCAGGCTAGCCTTGAATGCTGATTGTTACCCTTTGGAAATCAGGGGTTGCAAGCATGAACCACCGTGCCTGGCTAAATGTAAATGTTTCATACACGCTAATTAAAGGGTAGGAATCATCAGATTGGAAAAAGAAGAAAGGTTCAACTAGATGTTGCCTCCAGGAAATATTTTAAATATAAAGGAATAGTAGATTAAAAGTAAAATGGATGAAAATTTTGTCATGATTACAGCAATGAAATGAAAACTAGAGTAGCTGTATTAATGTCAGAGTTGGTTTCAGAGTAAAGAAGTCAGTCTATCAAAAGGTTATAACAATTCTAAAAGTTTGTATGCCCAGTAAGGACTTTAAAATACATGAAGCAAAACCTGATAAAATTTCAGAAAAATAGTAGATACATGGTTCTATTGAGACACATCACCCCTGTGTCAATAAATGATACAGCAGGTAGATAGATTGTCTGCAGTATATAGAATCCTAGGAACAACACAGTGTGCCTACTTGACCTAAATAACATCCCACCCAATAGTAGA
Source organism: Nannospalax galili (assembly GCF_000622305.1). Taxonomy (NCBI): domain Eukaryota; kingdom Metazoa; phylum Chordata; class Mammalia; order Rodentia; family Spalacidae; genus Nannospalax; species Nannospalax galili. The sequence continues at coordinate 3,152,028 of NW_008358490.1, forward strand.
GCACACAGTCTCTTCAGGTATTACACCAAGATCAACTCTATTCTGGGTCAGAGACAAGTGGTGACAAAATTAGAAGAATTCAAGTATGTTCTTTGATGAGTGTCAAGTCAGGCTCCCCAAGACCATTTTGGGGCCATTGATCACTGAAAAGAGTTCCATATCTCAGAAAGATTATTATTATTATAGTCATCGTTACCATGTATTGCAACCAAAAAATGCAGGTTAAAATCAATAAAGACAGAAGGCACCTAGGGAAGAGTTGAGGTGGGAACAGGCTCAAACTTCCAGCCATCTTCTCCCAACAGTGTTCTGTGCTTAGTTCTTCTCAACACTCACTGAGTATTGGTGTAAGTATCCACGAACAAGTCACTGTACTAGAATGGCATCCAGAATATACCCGTTATGTCCAGCTGACTTTTCACAAAAGTAAAGTTTGGTGGAGGAAGGAAAATCTTCGGTGGAGAAAGGAAAATCTTCATTGAAATGGTACAAGAGAGTTTGGAGAGTTTTCTCTTTGCAGTCAATTTCACTCTCTACCTTTAAAACAATTGTTCTGATTTATTTTTATTTTATGTGTATGAATGTTTGACTGTATGCATGTAAGTGTACCTCTGTTGTACAAAGCCTGCAGAGGCCAGAACAGGGAGTTAGATTCCTGGAACTGGAGTTACAGGTAGTTGTTAGCTGCTATGTGGGTGCTGGGAACCAAACTTGGGTCCTCTGGAAGAACAGCCAGTGCTCTTAACCACTGAGCCATCTCTCCAGCCCCTTAGTCGCTACCTTGATGTAAAAAATTTTGTCACTGTTGTTAGTAATCTGTATTTAAAACCTAAACCAGGCTGGGCATGGTGGCGCATGCCTTTAATCTCAGCACTCAGAGCCAGAGGCAGGCAGATCTTTGTGAGTTCAAGAGCAGCCTGCTCTACATAGTGAGTTCCAGGGCCAGCTGGGGCTACAGGGAGAACCTGTCTCAAACTAGACAAAAACAAACAAACAACAACAACAAAAAAAAACCCAAAACTAAACCAGTAACAATTCTAGAGGATCACATGGGGCAAAGCCCTTGTTAGCCTTACATGGTGGTATGAATGAGAAACGTCCCCCATGAGATTATGTATCTAAACACTTGGTCCTTGGTTGGTGGTACTGTTTGGGGGAGATTATGGATGTAGAGCCTTGCCAGAGGAAGTATGTCACTTGGGGTAGGCTTTGAGAGTTAATAGCCTTGCTGCACTTCCAGTTTACTTTCTTGGCTTCCTACATGATAAACTGTCATTAGCTGGCTTCCTGCTCCAGCCACCTGCTGCTATGCCTTTCTCTCCTCTGTGGACTCCTTCCCTGGAACTGTAAGCCAAAATAAACTTTTTCCATAAGTTTCTTTTGGTCAAGGTATTTTATTATAAGATATTTATAAAAAGTAATGAGTACACTTTATGTTAGACAAAGATATAAAACTTATATCTCTTAGATATAAAACTAAAAGTAGTCTACTAAAGAAAACATTGATAAATAGGATTTCAGCTGAAGTCAGACTTTCTGCTATTTAAAAAAAATGAAAAAAATCCATAGACTAAGTGGAAATATTTATAAATCATAAACCTAGCACTTGTATCTAGAATATTTAAAAACTCCCAAAACTCAGTAAAGAAGTTAGCAACCCTATAAAAAATGAGTAAAACATTTTAAAATATTTTATTTTTTATTTTTATTTTATGAGTATGTTGCCAGCATGTGTGTAAGCGTACCTGTGTTGTACAATGCCTGTGGAGGTCAGAAGAGGGCATCAGATTCTCTGGAGCTGGAGTTAAAGGTAGTTGTTAGCTGCCATGTGGGTGCTGGGAACCAAATTTGGGTTCTCTGCAAGAGCAGCCAGTGCTCATAATCCCTGAGCCATCTCTCCAGCCCCATAAAACATTTTAATAGACACTGCACTAAAGAAGATGTATAGGTAACAAATAAGCATATGAAAAGATGGTCTAAACCCCAGTGACATGCCACTTTCTGCCCTCCAGGGTGGACACAGTTTAAGTCAGACAATAACAAGTGTTGACTCTGTGAAGAAAGGAGACCCTTCTATACTGCTGGGCAGATGAAGAAGTGCAGCATGCCAAGAAAACAGCTTGGCAATTTAAAAGTTAAAAAGAAACTTCCATGATCTTAACAGTTCTACTCTTAGGTATCTGCCTGAGAGGGTGAACAACATTTTTCTATAGGGAAAACCATCCATGAATATTCATAACTGCATTGTTCATAATAGCCAACGAGAGTAGAAACAGCCCAAATCTGCAGTTGGTTGGCAGTTGACAGATAAAATGCAGGCTATCCAGAGATTAATGGACAGAAGTGGAGCACCAACCTTGCTGTAACCTGGATGAGCCTTGACAGAAGGTGGAGAAGGCAACCCCAAAGGCCATACCCAGGATCCCACTTATATAGTGTCCAGAAAGGGTAAACTGTGGAGATAGCAGATTGATGGCTGCCTGAAGCCGAAGGCAGGAATAGAACCTGATTGCATCCAGGCAGAAAGCATCATTTAAGGATGATGGGAATATTCTGATTGAATTGTGATGATAGTTGCACAAGTGTGAATCTATTAAAAAATTCTGGACACATAAAACAGATGAATTTTATCTTATGTATATTATGTATAAGCAAAGCTATTAAAATGGTATATAGCGCTCAAGACCGCATAATTATTGGCAAAAGAACAGTCAAACGATTCAATAAAATAGAATTGGGCTCAAAAATAGATTCTCTCTACTATAGTCAACACATTTTTGACAAAGGAATAGAGGCAACTCAGTATAGAAAGTATAGTCCTCAAGTATGGTGCTAGGACCATTGAACAGCCATGTGCAGACAATAAAAGACAAAAATCTATCACAGATTTCTCAGAGGTAGTCTGTCAAAATGGATCATAGATGTCAATGTAAAATGCAAAGCTTAGAAGCTTCTAGGAGAAAAATAGATTCCATGTTTGGCAAGAAGGCTAAACTACAGTCTAGTTTGTTTGGCTAAACTATAGTCTATGAAAGAAAAAAATATTAAAATTAAAATTCTCTATGAAAGATGCTCCTCAAAAGAGGAGTCACAGACTGGGACCGGGGAGGGAAGAAATGCTAGGGAAATGGCTCAGTTAGTAAAGTGTTCAGATCCCCAGCACCCATTAACAGCCTGGCAAGGTAGCACATGTCTGTAATTCCAGTGCTTGAGAGGTGGAGATGGAAGGATCCTAGGGGCTTGTTGACCAGCCAATCTAGCTGAGTAAGTGAGCTCCAGGTTCAGTGAGAACCCTGTCTCAAAATATAAGGTGGAGAGCGATTGAGGAAGATACCTGGTATTGACCTCTGACATGTGTGTGCGTGTGTACACGCACACACACACACACACACACACACACACACACACACACACATGCACAAAATAATAAATAAGATGTAACAGTTTTATAATTTCTATTAGTTCCCACAGATTTTGAGAAAATATTTACAAAATAAACATGAAGGATTTGAATTTAAAATATACAGAGAATGCTTAAAACTCAACACTAAAAAAACCCCAAATACCTCAAGACCAAAAGGGCAAAAAATTTGATGAGGCACTACACCAATTAAGGTATATAGATGGCACATAACCTAAGGAAAAGGACTTGACATGTGGCATTAGGAAAGTAGAAAACAAGAGTAAGATACTACTGTACAGCCATCAGAATGGTGAACCCGCCCCCCAAAGCCAGCAATAGTGCTGAGGAGAAAGCAGAGCAGCAGAAACTCATTCTTGCTGAGAATGCAGAACAGTCCAGTCACTTGGAAGACAGTGAGATAGGTTCTTCACTTGATCTTAGTCAAAAGGCCAACCTAGGATGTGAGGCAGTTTCCTACAGAATTGAACACAATATTATTACAATATTATTTATCAATAATTTTTTTTCTCAACCAAACATTTTATTTCCAGAAAAGTATATCATAATAACACTGTGTCTACAAGTCTGATGGCAGAGGGTTGGAGGGTTAGTATAAATAGATGATATATAAGAGTATAAGCAAGCAACCAGAAAAGCGAGAATTACAAAAATAGAGTGTGAACTCACATCTCTTTTTAAATACTTATATATAATTTCATAAGAATAGATAGAATTTTATACATAATATAAAATATAAATGAATGCACACAGGGATTTGGAATTATAAAGATATTCATGACATTCCTTTCATCATATATTAAATTTATAAACTGAAAAAAAAATAGTTCTAAGGAAATTATTTGTTTACACTAAGTCACATTGAGGTCTGCTCACTTTCCCAAGATGTTTTTCTGAATACGTGATTATGCTCCTGTTGAAAGCCAACGTGCTACAAGAACCTGAGCCACAAGCTGCCCTTCACGAGGGTGACTATATAGGGTGACTAAGTACTTCTTGCATGAACAGAAAATCAGAGCCTGGCAAGCAAAATAGTTCACTTGACTCTTTAAAAATAGAGTGTCAGTGATGTTGAGCAGTTAGTATTTGTAATAAAGGAAAAGAGCTATAGGAAAGCAAGGTACAAAGCAGCCCAAGGGAGGAGAAAGAATTTGTAGTCATGATACGTTAAGAGGACAAAGGAGGGAAGAACAACAGAAGGACTGTGCCCAGTCAAGGGAGCTGAACTGACCTTCAGGCAGCTCCTGGCACAGAGAGAGCTGGATCTGTTTTTTAACATTTGTGACAATTTTGTTCTTTCTATGATTCTCATCTGCATGACGGCCTCATTCCTCAAAAAAATATACCTCTTAGTCCAATAAATTCCCTCCTCCCTCTTTTTTGAGAGGGTCTCACTATGCAGTGCCTGACTGACCTCGAACTCGATATATACACCCTGCTGGCCTTGAACTCACAGATATTTGCTTGCCTCTGGCACCTGAGTGCTGAGATTAAAGGCATGCACCACCATACATTGCCTCCCTCACCCTCTTTATCTGTGATCCATTGAGTGCGTCACTTTTGCCTGCAACCAGATCGGCCTAAGTAAAATAAGGCTTTTCTGATCCCTATATGTAGAATATAGGCATACAGTCATTTGAAGATTTAATGTTTCTTCATTTCTATTGATTTCCCTCATTGTTATTAATTTCACTTGTCATGTGAACTTACTTAACTCTGCCTTGTATCCCTAAAGATTTTTTTTTATTAGAAGAAGCATTTCATTACAACAGCATTAACCTATTCTAGAATATAGGCATACAGTCATTTGAAGATTTAATGTTTCTTCATTTCTATTGATTTCCCTCATTGTTATTAATTTCACTTGTCATGTGAACTTACTTAGCTCTGCCTTGTATCCCTAAGGATTTTTTAACATAAAATTCAATGGTTTCAGCCAGTCGTGGTGGTGCACACCTTTAGTCCCAGCACACAGGAGGCAGAAGCAGGCATATCTCCCTGATATTGAGGCCAGCCTGGTCTGCATAGTGCGTTCCAGGTCAGCAGGAGCTATAGGGAGATGACAAAAAGAACAGCTGGTCTAGAGAGGGGACTTGAATGAATGAGTACCTAGTCCTGGACCAATCAGCTACCAGTTTGGCATCAGTAACTTACTATGTTATGTAACTCTCATTGGACCATAAGTCTGTATGTGTGTGCCTTTAAGAAAGGTTGAAATAGGTGTCCTCTTCAAAGATAAACGTCCTGTGGCCTCTTGTTCTCTGCACATTGGTCAACTGTGGGTCTCTGTATTAATCACTATCTGCTGCATAAGGAAACTTCTCTGATGAGAGTTAAGAGATGTGTTTGTCCTAAGTGTGAATGTTGCATTGAAGATGTGTCACTTAAAGTTAAGCATCTCACAGACACTTAATATCTGCATTTGACCAGTTCTGGAACTCTGTAATAGTTATCTGTTGCAAAAAGAAGTTTCTTTGATGAGGGGTAAAAGGTATACTTATCTGTAAATATGAGGATACACATTTAGAATAAAGAAATTATGTTGGTCTAGGGATGTGAAAAAAGATTTTTCTCTAGGATCTATGACTTCCTGTCCATGAACATAAATTTTTTGTGAGGAGATTTCCTAATTCAGGGAGACTTGGTCTCCTGGTTTTAGGAAAAATATGTCTATTTTGAGCCACGTCTCTTTGGTTTAAGTCTGATCATGCAGCCTTGAATGTGAATGCACCCTGGACTCCTTGTTTACACTGGGGCTCCTGCAGGAGCTCAGTGTGGTTTCCTATCACTTTGTTTAGTCATTAACCTGTCCTCAACTTAGGCATAAAGAGATTTCTTGCAAGCATGAGTCTTTTTTCTCAGAGGACTTACACTGCCATCGATGTTGTTGAAGAGTCTGCTTCTGCCTTTCAGCTTGTGTATCTTTTAATTGCTTGTCTTTGTGTTAGTTACACCCAACACAAAAGAACAAGATACCTCATAAGATCTCTTTCCTAATAAACACAGTTGAGGACCAACTTGCCTTTCAGTATTATGTGGTATTAATGTAGAAAGCAGCTGAGAGCTGAAACTCTGTTATGAACAGAGGTTTCCGTCACTCTGTGACCAGTAACTGTCAGACCTGCACCTTGCAGATGGGCCTAAGTGTACACACTGAGGAGCACAGCACCTGGGATAAATAGGCCTCCTGGCCCTGAGCATCCTTCTTGGCTAACCTCAGGATATCTTATACATACTCCTATTTTAATGCATATCTTAGCCCAAAACAAACTCATGGAGCTTTGAAATTCAGAGGTAACTTCTCAAATCTACAGCACAATTTCTTAATCTGTGCTTACAATAGGTACAAAGTTTTGTTTGTCTTCTCTATTAGTCTATCTTCCATTGTCCTGTCAGCATATCTGAGGTATGTAATTGGTAAAGAGTAGAGCTACAATGATACCATCGTCCATGCAATATAATTAAGAGTCTTTCACCAGAACCAAACAGAATTTGGCT
>NW_008358490.1:3162780-3190437 GCF_000622305.1 Nannospalax galili
CAAAACTAGGAATGGTGCAGTGCCCAAACTAGGAGTAGAGAACAGTGGGGGAGATGGAAGGGTGAATGAGGTTGGGGGAGTCAAGGCGCGGAGGGCTCTGCGATAGACTTGGCCCAAGTGGCCTGAGGATAGGAGAGCAGGTTAGGAGAGTTAGCCGGTGGTGCAGGTTCTGGGAAGCAGAGAGAGGTGAGGGTGGTGCCAGGTCCAGACGCAGTGCTCTTGGAGCCCAAGGAAGGCACTAAGTTGGTCTAGGTGAAAAGGATCAGGAAGCAGTGTTGGTTCCCCAGGTGTCTGGGGCCCCAAGACTAGGAATGGCACAGGGCCCAAGCTAGGAGTAGAGAACAGCGGGGGAGATGGAAGGGTGAACGCGGCTGGGGGAGTCCAGGCGCTGAGGGCTGTGTGATAGACTTACCCCCAAGAGAGGCCTGAGGGCAGGAGAGAGGGCCGGGAGAGCATCAATAAATTTTTATTTAGATATTTGTTGTTACTGTTTTTTGTTTGTTTGTTTTTGGGGGGGTCTTTTTGAAGCAGGGTCTCCCTGTAAGCCCCAGCTGTCCTGGACCTTACTATGTAGACCAGGCTGGCCTTGAACTCACAGAGATCCGCCCGCCTCTGCCTCCCAACTGCTGGGACTACAGGTGTGCACCACCATGCCCAGCTGTTGTTACTATTTTTAAGACAAGGTCTCACTATGTAGCCCCAGTTGGTCTGGAGCTCACTATGTAGACCATCCCAGTCTCTTCTTGATCTTACAGTGCCTGCCTCCCAAGTGCTGGGTTTAAAGGCATGTGCCACTATGCCCTGCTACATCTTCATATTTATTAAACTGAGTTGAAAATGTATGTAAAAACCCACACATGAATGTTTGTAACCAATCTGACATTCAAAACTAGCAATCAAGGTACTCTTTAATAGATGGATAGGTAAGTGGAATATTAGTTAATGAAAGAAAGAAAAGAACTAACAAGCCATGAAAAATCACGAAGAGGGGGCTAGAGAGATGGCTTAGTGGTTAAGAGCACTGACTGCTCTAGAAGAGGACTCAGGTTCAGTTCCCAGCACCTACCAATGTGGCAGCTAACAACCATCTGTAACTCCAGTTCTGAAGGATCTGATACCCTCTTCTGACCTCTGTGGGCATTGCATGACACAGGTGCACATATACATGCAAGCAATACACCCATAAACACACACAAAAAAAGTCACAAAGAGAAGCCATGCCATAAGGCCTGAGGACTGTGTGACTCTTGCTATGTGGTATTATGGAAAAGACAAAACCTTAGAGACAGTTGGCAGGTTTGTGGTAGCCAGGAGGGCAGGAATGAATCGGTCAACACTGGAATACAAGTGGCTGTCCTATTGATGCAGCAAAGCCATCTCCTGTGGCTTTCTACAGCATGGAGGGATTTTCTCTGTTTGCTGAGAGCAAAATGGATGAAGCCATTCTGCAAAGATGGTGCACATGAGGTTATGTTTTTTTTCCTGATGCTTAATGTATCTGATCCCCTTTCTGTAACAATGCCCACTTTGAACATCAGCACTAACATGATGAGAGTCAGCTAGGAGACTGAAGAACTGGATTTGATTCTTTTGTGCCATTAATTTCCAGATTTGATGCAAGTCATTTTCTTTACCGTGGCAGGTCTCAGCTTCAGCCGTAAAATGAGTGGTTTGAACTAGGAAATCATCTTTTTGGCCCCTTCCAATTTAACTCTCTCCCTGAATTTTAAATAGGCTGGCATTTGAAAACTTGTGTGTTTAGTTGATTAAGCATGTGTTTTAGGGTTGAAGATGCTTTTTGTTCCTATTGGACTTGGTCAGTGTTAGCCTGCTCTCTATAACTGTCATAAAGAACCCAAGATAACCAATGGGACAGTTATTGTGGGTCATAGTTTTGGTGGTTTCCATCTATAATTGAGCAGCCCTGTTGCTTTGGGGCTTTTGGAGAGGAAGCAAACCATGGCAGGAGTGCATGATGGAGCAAAACCACTCCTCTCTGATTGAGAATCTGGAGAGGAGGAGGAAGGGGCTGAATCTGCAGTGCCCTTCCAAGGGATGCCCAGTGACTTGAAGACTCAACACTATTCCCCCTCCCTCACTTAAAAGTTCTACAGATTCTAGGTTGGGCGTGGTGGCTCACGCCTTTAATCCCAGTGCTCTGGAGGCTCTGACAGGTGGATCTCATTGAGTTCAAGGCCAGCATGATCTACATATTGAGTTCCAGGCCAACTGGGGCTACAGGGAGACCCTTTCTCAAAAAAAAAAAAAAGAAAAAGAAAAAGAAGAAAAATGTTGCACACCTCCCCAGTGGTGCCACCTTGGGGATCAGGCCTTTAGTGTAAGGGCCTTTGGAGACACTTAAGATCTAAACTTGAGCTGGCAACTCTGTTTATTTTCAAAAATTCTTTAAGAATGTGGGGCAAGGGCTGGAGAGATGGCTCAGTGGTTAAGAGCACTGACTGGTCTTGCAGAGGACCCGGGTTCGATTCCCAGCACCCACATGGCAGCTATGAACCATCCTTAACTCCAGTTCCAGGGGATTCTGAAGTCCTCTTCTGACCTTTGCGGCATTGCACAACACGGGTGCACTCACATACATGCAGGTAATACACTCATCCACATTCTTAAAAAAAGAATGTGGGGCATATTTGAGTGAGGGGTCCTATGCTAGCACAGGTCTCCCAGAGGAATAGAATCAATAGAGACAAGTTCTTCAGTAGGCATGATAGAGCCCCCAGGAGAGCTTAGAAGGCCTGGGAATCTGAAGACCCAGTGGTGTAAGGTCCATTCTGAAAGTTGGCAGACTTCAGGCCTGGAGGAGCCATTGTTTCACTTTAAGCCAAAGGCAGAAAATGACCACACTTTCCTCTTTCAACTCTTTTGTTCTATTCAGGTCATCAGCTGACTGGATCCAAATGTTAATCTTATCCACAAACGCCCTAATAGATTTACCCAGAATAATCTTTGCCCAAATGCCCTGGCATTCTGTGGCCCTGTCATGTTGACACATAAAATCAACCACATACTCTTTAGGACTGAATGAGCTTGTGGTGAAGGGTCACAGTCAAGCCAAATATCAAGATAAGATAGACCCTTCAATGATGTGGGTGGCTTTCTTTTGTAAATTTTGAATATTCCTTTTGGTGGTGCATTCAGATGATCCATTTTATCTTACAAAAAGAGGACAGAAGGCAGGGGAATTTGCTTCTCTGTTAGCCCCTTATAGCCTAGACTATTTTTGGCTCCTAGAGCAGTTCTTCAGAATTGAGTCCTGTGAAAAACAACTTATCCAGTTTCTGTGTGTTTGCTTTGTTTTTAGGACTGTGTTTAGAGAAGCTGCCTATTTCATCTTCTACCAGTAATCTCCATGTGGACCGGGAACAGGACGTCATCACCTGCTACGAGAAAGCTGGGGACATCGCACTCTTGTACCTCCAAGAGATAGAAAGGGTAAGTGAGGACCGTGTGTTCATTCCAACTGACAACTTTTTATTTTTCCCTAATCAGATTGTAGGCAACTGTAGCCAACTTCTGGAAAGCGTTTGACTTGTCTGCTTCTGGATACAAAGCTCTGCATGCATTCCTAAATGGTCATAGGTGTACCCTGTGAAAATAGGTCAGTGTGTGTACACAGATGTAATAATAAGAGGCTGTGTATACCCTCAGCACACTGGAACTGTCTAGTCACTCTTGTTCTCCTGGATTGAAATCCACATATCTTTGTGTGATGTGATCTGCATGCCATCAGGTGTTCATCTGGGGTTTGGGAGGCTTTCCCTTGATGATATGGCAAAGGTCTTTTGAGAACTTGATCCTGTTTGGAGTAGGTTGTGTGTCTCCCCAGGCCATCTGGGGAGGTCCTGGCAGTCAAATGGATGGTCTGTACGTGGGGAAGGAAGACTAGCAACTGACAAGAATGCCGTATGAGCAGAGGCTGAGTGAGCAGGAAGCCCTGGGTCCACACCACCAGGCAGAAGAGGCAGAGGCTAGATGGGGCCAGGGCTGGGTGGACACCTTATCTGTTCAGAAGGATCTTTATCTCTCCTTTCTGTTCTGTATTAAGTTCCTCCAAGTCTCAGCGTTAATTCTTCCCATCTATAAAAAGCTCATAAAAATAGTTCCTGTTTCATGGAGTTCTTCTTGAGGAAACTTAGGTCATGTGAATAAAGGCACTTAGCCTAGATCCAGGAACATATTGATTTCTTGGTAAACGTCACTTACTTGTGATGACAGTAGCTCCTAGCAGTTTCTGCTGTAGGCAGGACTCTTCTGACTTTGACCCCCTCAAGTTCAGGTATGTACCTGTGGGGTTGTTGGAAATGATTACCAATCCTGCAAGACCCAAACATGATCAGAAGGTGTATTTTCCATAAATTTTCTGAGTCCCATTTTCGCATAGTGATTAGGATATAGAGGGACTACCTAAGCCTTGCTAGCTTTTACCTTTACATGTACAAATGGGAAGCAGTTTTTATAAGAACCATTTTATGGTGTGTTTGTGGCTATGGGCAAAGCAGAGTGAGAATCACAGAGCCTGAAGAGTGGCAAGAGCAGTGGAGGATCATTTGACCTGGCCTTAACTGTGGGCTGTAAGACGTGGTCCACAGTATTAGAGCTCCAGAAGGTATCTGACTCTGGCCAACATGTCATTCTATCAGGATTTATGAGGAGTGCATTTTGTTGCTGTTGTTCAGAATTATAATGATCTTTACAGAAATGATCATGCAGGCTGATTTTGAAACCAGCAGTCCTTTCCCTGCCTGTCAGCAATGGCCAGCACTTGGCAGTGGAGAACTCAGCTCCCAATAGAGCTGCTCCTGGCGACCACACATCCAGGCCCACTCAGGGACCTTTATTTCTCAGCTTACTCTCCAGTTGTTGTTCAGCCCTATCACCTTGGAGCTGCCTTTTCCTGACAGGGAGAAAGAGGTTCACAGGTTACATGTGTCTTCAGTGCTATAGGAATTGACAAATCAGATTTACTTTCTGTTGGGTTCACTTGTAAGTCCCCAGTCACTGCTAGACTCTTCAGCTGGACCTGTCAAACTTATCTGCATGACTTAACCTGTTTCTGGCTCTGAATTTTCACAATGAGTTTTCCTTTATGGAAATTTTGGGCCTACCCAGACTTCAGCAGGCTAAGTATTTACCATGAGAGAGGTTGAGTGAGCCAAACATATGTTTGACTATAGTAGGTACTCAAGAAATTTTGTGTTGGTCAATCTGGAGACTGGGAAAGATAACCTTCCTTTAGTGTCCCATGCACTTGGTAGAAGTTCAACTAACTATGTGCTATGCAGAAGATACCTGATAGGCCTTACTTGTTTTTAAATTTTGAACTCAGTTGACTTAATTTTGAACTTTTAAAAAATTATGCTCAATTGAAAACGGAAATGTTAGAGAAATAGAATCTAAAGTAAAAGCCTTGGGCAAGCCTGGGACAAATAGTGTCTTTCTTCGTGAGCAGTTCTGGTAAGTAGAAAGTCCCATGTGTTCTTCCCGTGTTGGCTGCTGGTCCGAGGTCAAGCACAGTGACTTTCCCCTGTTCTGCCACTGTGAGGTGAGGAAGATGCCATTTTCCAGGATCTTCTGGCATTTTGTTTATGAGCATTGGCTCTTCATTCATTAGCAAAAATAAAGGTTTTAGAGAACTATTGAGGTCAGTTTAGTATCATGACTAATGTTTTTCCAAATCTGAGGCTCCACCATTCTCTGAATTTCTCTATAGTTAATCTTTTTGTTCACCCATGTTGGAGCTGTTTGTGCAAAAGGACAGTGACCTTTCTGAAAGGAGGCTGACCTTGACTTCCCTATGAGGCTACTGACTTAACTGTGAGAAGCAGCAGGAATGCAGAGTGAGCTGGTATTGGAATCCTGATCAAGTCACCTCTTAGCTGTTGAACTTTGAGGAAAGTCCCTTAACCTTGTATTCAGGAGCCTCATCTATAAAATAACAACAGCAATGCCATGTAGCGCCTATGGTGATAGCATGGCTAACTCATGTATACCCCGTGCATTGTTAGCACATAGCAGATGCTATGTGGTGATCATTATCTGTTCTCTGTCACATAGTTATGGAGTCTTTCTTCACCTTTGAAAAATCCAAATAGCTGGATAAAAATCTGGAATATTACAGGCATCCTGTTTTATTAGGAATGTAAAAGAATTTTTTAGAGGAATGTTTATGAAGCATTCAAAAGTGTCTAATTGCCCTGTCTCTGCAGAAGCCTCTTGTTCCTGCTTCTGGGTTCTGGATTGCTGTTCACTCTTGATTGTCTGACCATGGTCTTCTCATTTATTTCTTATGCTTCAACTTTCTGTTTCATGGTAGAACCAGTGTACCTGAGTTGTCTAGTTTCATAGGCCTAGAGAGCCATCCTTTACTGAGGTCCATGCATACCAGGCCGTGTGCTAGGAGCTGGCCCTGGGTCATCCTTCCTTTTCTTTCCAAATATGGAGACAGGCCAGGGAGAGACCAGTAAAAGCTGTGTTCATTGAATGTTTGTTTAGTGTTGTCCTTATTAAGTTAGGGTCACAGAGACATTGATTAATGATGTTCTCTCAGAGTTTTCTGAAAGGGAGCAAAATATAACAAATCCTGTGTGTGAGAAAAATTTGATAAAACAAACGAAATCTGAGCAGATAACATTAACAGTGGCATAGGGTAACCTTGATTAGTTTATCTTCAGATAGTGTTATGCCAGTAGTGAATCAAGTTTTCTGCCCTGCAAGGCTCTTCTGGTGGTGCAGTGGTATGAATAAAGATGACTTCATCCTGGCTCTCATAATCTGAGCCCCGCATTTGGCACATGAAGTCACCCTGTATCTGGTCTCTGCATCCACCAGCTGACCAGCTGGGGGTGGCGTTCCTGAGCACGAGCAGGGTCAGGGTGAAACTCTACCTTCTGCTGACAGTTCATTTTTTCACACCCAATTTTAGAAAAGAAGCTACAGCTAAATCACAGGGCATTTGTAACTTTCTATGGGAGATTTTAGTTCTAAAGTTCTAAGAATAAACACCAAGTTCCCAAGTATTGAGAGCCCAGCCCAGATTCCTTCTCTTCCTCAGTGAGATGCTCACAGGCTGTAGGATCATGTCTTGAGTTTATGATGGCCTTCCAGCAAGGGACCTTGAATGGCACAGCTATGGAATGGATCCAAAGCTGGATCAGATTAAGGTCATTGTGTGTTCAGAATTCAAGCCAGGTACTGCTGGGAAAGGCAGGGCTTCAGTTGAGAGGTCTAAGTGGTGCATTTGTGGCTTTCAAATATAGAAAGTGAAGAGACTGGCTGCTCCCTGCTGTCCTCTGTCCAGTGCCCAGCTTCTCATTCAAGCAGTATCTGTGAGTCCCAGTTCAGATCACAGGGTGGAACATCTGAAGAAACGCTTCCTTACAGAGGTGCACCGGCCAAGTTCTAGCCTCTGCTCCAGCATCCTTGACTTTGAGCCTGTCCTCTGACTAGCTGGAACTGGAGTCTAAAATACTTAGAACTTCAGAAAAGTCTAGTAACCAGGAAAGAGTAGTCACATCCATTTTTGTGTATTTGTTGTAATGTCTTTATAACCCTCAAAACATTAAGTGTATGATATATGTCTTGTTTTCCCTTAATATTAACCCTTACATTGCCTTTACGTATTATTTCAAGTGGACAGCTTCTGATATAGCTGACTTACTGTTGGATCTAGCTTGTTGCCTTCCTTGAGTCAGCTTTTCCCCTTGCTTTATGTTATTTCTTAAGAGCAAATTCCCAGAAGTGGAGATATTTTTACCCTTCTTGTTACCATGTACTCGGTCCAGTAGTCACACTGACATCTTCCAACTTAAGCAGTACAGGAGATTAGGTATTGCTTTGCAATCTTGGAAAGTTGTTGAAAGATATTTTCTAGGTGAAAAATAGTGTCTTCTATGTTTAGTTCACATTTTTTATTATTAATAAGGCATCAGGTCCCCTAGAACTGGAATTACAGGTGGTTGCGAGCCACCCCCACATTGGTGCTAGCAACCCAACTCAAGTCCTCTGCAAGAGCAGTACCCATTCTTTGCCGCTGAGCCATCTCTCCAGGCCCTGTATTTTGTTTTATTATTGTTAAAACTTGAATGTTGGAATAGCCTGCCCCTAGGATTTGAAAAGGTTCCACTCTTCCATATTAAATAACATTTTTGAATTAAAAAATTCCATATTAAAAAAAATCAACCTCAAATCTAGATTGCGGTTGATTTCGATATATGATATTAGATATGACTAAGTTTTTTTGTTGTTGTTGTTGGGCATTTTCAGTGTTTCTTTAAGTTGATCTTATCTTCCTTTCAAGTAGTCTGCAATTTTAGCTGCTGTAGTGTGTTTTGTTTTCCCTGTTTTGTCCCACTTATCTTATGTAATGCTGTTGCCGCACTGTTTAATAAGCACTGTGTTAGGATAGGTTTGAACATCTAAGAATTAGTCATTGTTATTTCTGTTTTCAACTATCCTTTAACTGTTTCTCTTCATTCTTTCATACATTTTAGAATGATTTTCTAAATTCAAGAAAAAATAATTTGATGAATTATTTTTTGTCTTTGCTTATTATCCTCTTCCCATTTGTCAAGACAGTGTTTCACTGTGTGACCCAGGCAGATCTGGAGATCCTCTTGCCTCAGCCTCCTGTCTGTTGAGATTACAGACATGCATCACTGTGCGGCTTTCTCAGACATATTTCAGCAGGCTTATTTTATTCCCAGGTCTTTTCCACTTTTGTTGTTGTGTAGATATGATCATTTTCCATGGTGTTTGCACATGTGAGAGTGCTTATGATTTTATTTCACTTTCATAAATATTTATTGAGTACCTACTGTATTTTAAATTTTTTAATTTATTTTGTGTGTATGAGTGTGTTTCCTGCATGTATGTAAGTGAACTCTTGTTATGCAATACCCATGGAGGCAAGAAGAGGACATCAGATTGTTAGCCACCACATGGGTTCTGGGAACTGAACCTCGGTCCTTAGCAAGAGCAGCCAGCGCTCTGAACTGCTGAATTATCTCTCTAGTCCCCAGCCTACTATATTCTTGAGACTGCATGGCACCAGGAGCGCCTTAATGAATAAGCTGCAGAGCATACCCATAAGAAACTTACCACCTCATGAGGACTCTTGCCTAAAACCAGTATGGGGAGCACTTTGATGAGGGAGCACTCAGACAATTCTGAATCCAGAGAAAGGAGAAGGGTGAGCTCCAGGAAGAAATGACAACCGAGTGCCGTTTATACTGTGTTCCATGCTTTGGACAAGTGCTGACGCCTGTTTAGGGCTGAACTACTTGAGACTGGATAACCTGTCAGGAGGCTTGTCCCTGGAAAAAACAGATTCTCCTTGTGTTAATAGCCATTGATTTCCTGTAGCTCTTCATGTAGGGGTGGGGCCCTTGAAATTTCTCCCAACCATGTTGACACATTGACTAGTATGGTCATTATGCAAATCTTGTTTGCACAGTTATTGTCAAGGTTTTATGGTGTAGTATCCCTGTCATGTCTAGATGACACTATCTTGTAGAGTCTCACTATGTAGCCCTGGCTGGCCTAAAACCACTATGTAGACCAGACCTTGAACACACAGAGATTCTGTCTCCTGAGTGCTGGGATTAAAGGTGTGTACCACCATGCTTGGCACAATTAGTATTCCTGAAAAAGAAAACAACTGTAGCTAAATATACCAGTATATATATAAAGCATATATGTTTACATGGCAATATAAAAATAGTGACATAACAAAAGTGGGAAACTTAAATATAAAAATAATAATGTTAGCTAGGTGTGGTGGCCCCAGTACTCGGGAGGCAGAGGCAGGTAGATTTCTGTGAGATCAAGGCCAGCCTGGTCTACATGGTGTGTTCCAGACCTGCTAGTGCTACAGGGAAACCCTGTCTCAAAAATACCAAAAATAAATAAATAAGTAATTTAAAAAAGAATTAAATAAAACTAGTAATGTGATAAAATTGTTGAAGGAAAAGACAAAATAGAAAGTATGAATGTATTAATTTCACCATCTGTATCATATGTCACTAGTTACCATATAAAGTTAAAATAGGTGTAAATAATAATTTTGCAGGGCTGGAGGCTCAACTGTTAAGAACACTGGTTGTTGCAGAAGATCTGAGTTTGAATCCCAGCACCCACATGGCAGCTAACAACTGTCTGTAACTCCAGTCCCAGGGGATCCGACAGCCTTTTCTGTCCTCCACGGGCATTGCACGACACGGGTGCACTTGCCTACATGTAGGCAATACACGCATACACATTAAAAAAATTGCCTTTCTCTTTGTACATATGCCTTTTTTATATACACATACTAATTCACATAAAAATCAATAAACAGTATTTAACTTCAGAGGGACTGTTAATGAATTATGGTGAATAAAATAATTTTCTCTAGGACTGGACATGTAGCTTGGTGGTAGAGTGCTTGCCTAGCATGTATAGAAGCTGAGCTCAGGCCCCACTACTAGAACAGAAATTTCTGAATCTAATGGTTACTTTGGTTATACTTTAGTTACTTTTGTCAAATTTAACTAAATTAAATGCAATAGCTTAAATGTAAAGCTAGCATTATAAGTCATCTTTTTGTAGGATGATTTCTGTTTCTGGTTGGTACACATGTACACTGATTCTTAATCACTAGATGTTAACTGTGGTTATTTCTCTGTGGTAGCATTGTGTGATACGAACGTGATAACCACTACACTGTGGAAACCACTTCTGTGGTAGAATTGTGAAGTAGCTTAATTTTCTTTGGGTGGTACTGCATTATTTTTGCTTAAGAATAATATAGCATTTCAAAAGTAAAGGTTATGGCCAAAAGAAAGTGAAAAGTAATTTTGAAACATTTCTGTGTGGGACCTTCAAGTATGGAAATGAGTCTGGAAATCAGGGGGAGATCTGGACTAGAGATTAAAGTGGGGAACTGGCTGCTTGTCCAGGAGTTTTGAAGTGCACAGGAATGGATGATGTCATCTCAAGATAGATGTAAGCGAGGATGGAACAGTATCCAGAACATGGCTCTGCATTTCCAACATTTGACCCACACAAGGAGGAAAAGCCTCTGTGGAGTGGAGATGGAGGTCCCTTTGGGGAGGAGCATTATTGAGGGTGGGACGGGGGGGGGAAGAAGCCAGGGACTGTTGATAAGATGTAGGTTGAGGTATAGATGCACAGGTTGCCTGCCTGGATTTATTTCTTCAGTGTGGGCTCACTATATACCACTTTCTATCCTTTGCCCTCAAAGGAAAGTATACAGGCTCAAGAACCAGCAGTTGCTTTGATTCTCTTTGAAGAGTAATTTCAAAACCTGTAGTAATTTGGGTCTGGATCTTTTAAAGAGCTGTTGACTTTCAGAAAATGTGGGCAGCATGTTTGGACAGTACCTTTTTGGTTTTTACATGTATCATGAGTATGTTTCTGTCTGAGAAATGTTTTATTTGTATTGACTATTAAAAAGAGTAGCTGATACGTGT
This sequence comes from Nannospalax galili, assembly GCF_000622305.1. Classification (NCBI taxonomy): domain Eukaryota; kingdom Metazoa; phylum Chordata; class Mammalia; order Rodentia; family Spalacidae; genus Nannospalax; species Nannospalax galili. The sequence continues at coordinate 3,174,267 of NW_008358490.1, forward strand.
TTACATCACTCCAAGGAACTCAGCTTGTAAGTCTTTCACCTGATGGGTTGGCACCCTATTCTTTTTCTTTGTAAAAAATATAACTAAAGATTTATCTGAGGTACTCCATGCTTGGTGCTCTCCTGGCACCATGCCCTGAGAATGCCACTTGTACCTCAGTTCTCACAGCCAGTATGCTGCGGGGCTGCCTGGCCTTGTGTGAAGGAGGTCTTCTTCTCCACTCCTGATACTTCTACTCAGTGCACCTGTGCAGGCTCTGCTTGGCTAAAGGAAGCCGATTGTTCAATTCATACAGTGTATTTGGAGCTAGGTTTGAAGGAAGTAGACATTGATCTGTATCTGATTAGTTTTCCAATTCTTTCCCCTTCTAGGTAATATTAACTAATATTCAGAACAGAAGCCCTAAGCCTGGCCCTGCTCCCCACGATCAAGAACTAGGTTTTTTCCTAGAAACAGGACTTCAGAGAGCCCATGTCCTCTATTTCAAAAACGGGTAAGCTTTCTTTGTTTTTGTTTTTGTTTTTAATCCACTTCCTAAAGAAGGAAAATAGGTAGCTTTATAATATGCTATCTTCAGGTTGGTTATTATAACAAGGCAATTTTAAGTATGAACCACAGGGCTGGTGAGATGGCTCAGTGGGTAAAGTGCTTGTTGCAAAAGCATGAGGAGCTAAATTCAGATCCCCAGAGCCCACATATAAGCCAGGCATAACAGTGTATGCTTTTATCCCTTTGCTGGGGTCAGGGATCAGGTGAATGCCAAGTACCCACTGGCCAGTCAGCATAGCCTAAACAGTGAGCTCTAGGTTCAGTGAGAGACCCTGAGTCAAAAACTAAAGTAGACAGTGATAGAGGAAGACACCTGATACATCCACCCCAGGTGTGTACACACACACACACACACACACACACACACACTCAAAAATACAAACTAGAATTGAAATACCTTTTTAAAATAAAAGAATGAGAATTTGTTCTTTTTGCTTCCTTTTTACCTCTCTTGTTTTTCCTATGGTTTGAAGGTTGGGGAGGGAGGGAGGGAAGAGGACGCGGGTGAGTATGAACTCCAAGTGGGGACATCAGAGCAGGGCTGGTAGCTCTGTTAGAGCCATGCCCTGGATGCCCTTCTTCCATGTGCATGGCACTGCCTCTCCACTTTGTCAAGGAAATCCCAACACACATAGGTGCCTCCCCTTCAATGACTGAACAGTTCAGAGACTTGAATTTGCCAAGCCCGAGGCTTTTATGAAAACAGGTGTGGTTGTAAGGCCCCCCTTCCTCAGACTGCCTTTGAGAGGACTAAAGAGGGGTTGCAGAACATGGATGGAAGGGGTGGCTTTCTATTGATGCCTCTTTTCCTCGTTGCTCCTGTGAGAAATGTGCTGACTCTGTTCCACATCTCTTCAGTTGTCCCTTGTTTTGACATTATGCTACAGGATAGATGTGCATGAAGACCAACAGTAGGTATCTGGTTCCTCCAGCTCCTCTAGACTTTGCATGGGAGTCCCCTAGGGGCCCATTCCCTTCCTCTGGGAGCAGTAGTCCAATAGTGCTTTGAATGGTAGAGGGGACACAAGTCCCAGCCTCTGGCACGGTGAACAGTGGAGCTGCTTTCTCTTCATTTTCAAGAGCTTTAAACCTTCGGGTGTGGCTCTCAGAAGGAGTTTATCTGCCTGGTGGCCCAGTGCTACATGTATCCATTTTGTATTTATTTAAAATAAATGCTTAGATTCCAATTCTTTGAAAGGAAAGGCCCACTTCGCTCCAAAGTTCACTGGTTTAGCTCAGCATGGTCCATCAAAACCCACAACACCCACCCCCAAAGTTTGGAGTGGCTTGGTGACTTTGGTAGGAGGATGTTCTTGAATCTGATCTCATCTGCCATTGACTGAGATTGTCTGAGCAATAGTGCATGTTCTGCTGACATGGCTGACTCTTTTTTACTGCCGTTGTAAATGGAGCGGGGAGGAAGGAAACACAGACTATTTCTCTAGTCATCTGTTTCTTCTTCCTTTTCACAATAAATGGTGGCCCTCTCAGGAGCCCCCTACCTTTGCTCTCCCTTCCTGTATAACCTGTGGGGATGTGTTAATATGGAAATCCAGAGGGAGAAATCAGTTCCCTTGGGAATTCCAGGGGCCAAATCAGTACCTTCTATTGGAAATGCCTTCTCTAAGCTTGACCATGCAGGCTGGACAGTTTGTTTCCTTTTTGAGGCCTGTTTCTTTGGAGGGAGGACTGTTGGGCTCAGACCTCATCCCCTGGAATACTGGCTGCCTGCTGGGTTTACCACAAATGTAGTAATGAGAGATCTGCACTAGCTGATTGGTTACACACTGACTCATCTCCATTGCATTTTACTTTCCCAAAGTTCAAGGAAGGCTCTGGCACAGCTGAACGGGCCTGCCTTCTTTTGAAGCCTTTTCTCTTCTTCCCTTATGTTCTCTCTGTCTCTGTGCGCTACAGACCTGGTATTCTAGCAGGTTTCTCCAGCTGTAGTATTCTAAGCCTGGGGTCACCCACAGTACTGGGAGTTGCTGAGAAGGTGGAGGCAAGGGTTCATGTTGAAGTCACAAAATGGACATGCCCAGTGCCCTTGGGCTCCTCACTCTTACCAGTGGGTTTCTCAGAGACTGAAGTTCTACTCATGGGGGGAGCATCTATGAATGGACACCCAGAGCAGAGTGGCAGAGCTGCTGTCCCTAGGTCCCAGAGCTTTCCCTGGTTCATCTGATGTGCCACCCCTTCTCATCTATATTAGTTACTTTTCTATTGCTGTGATAAAACACCATGACCAAGGAAGCTTATAAAAGGAAGAGCTTATTTAGCTTATGATTCTAGAGGGTTAGAGTCCATCATGGCAGGGGGGCATGGTGGAAGAGGTAGCCTCAGCAGAAAGCCAAGCAGTCATGTCTTCAAGCAGACACAAGAAGGAGAGAGAGACTGGAAATCTGGCAAGGCTTAAGAACTCCCAAAACTTGCCCCTAATGATAAGCTTCCTTCTGCAAGGCCACACTTCTAAAGCCTCCCAAAACAGCACCACCAGCTAGGGACAGAATGCCCAGGTACTTGGAGCTTGTTGGGGGCATTCTCATTTAAACCATCACTGGGTCTAACTCCTCGTTTCTCCTTCTGCACTTTTCCTGTATGGAAAGGACTGAGTGGTTTTTCAGTGGTAGAAAATGCAGTATTGAAGACTTTGGTGATAAGAGACAGAAATAGATAAAAACATCTCTCTTCTCTAGAAACATACTTAAATATATGCTTAATATTTGAATAATTCCTGAGGACTTGCTGAGTTATAGGAATGAATCTTACTCTTTTATAATTTTCCCATCTATTCCAGGAGAGACTACCAAACTATTACCCTCGATCATCTTTCAGAGAGCCCGGCCAGGACCAGCTCTTGGCTCTGCTGATGTCTAATATTGACCAAGTGCCTTGACTTTGTATTCACTCATCTCCGCTGCCTCCCTGTGAACCTCTTTTCTGTCCTCCCCTCCTTCTTCTGGTGGTACTTCTTTACTCTCTCTTCCTCCATCCTGGTTGTCACCCAGGCCTCTATCACCTCCAGCCTCCAAGCTCCAAGAGTTTTTGGATATGGCCCAACTTGGAATGAGCACAACCTCTCTTTCACATGTGTTTCTCTGATCTCCCTGGGTGGCAGTAGCAAGCATATTAAGAATGAAAATAGTATTGTCAGCTATATGTGTGGTGGCACACCTGTAACCCAACAGCTTGGGAGACTGAGGCAGGATTACAAGTTCAAGGTCAGCCTGGGCAACTTAGTAAGATCCTATCTGAAAATAAAAAGGTCTGGGTTGTAACTCAGTGGTGATGCAGTGCACACACAGGAAACCTGGTTTCAGTCCTACCAGAAAAAAAGATCTGTCAGTCTTATCTGTTCATCTGTCAGGCTGTCTACCTGTCTATCTCTTATTTGTCTGTCTATTTGATAATAATGCCCAGCTGACTTTACTAGCTGAAAGGATGAGTAGATTTAAACCAAGTCAGTTGAAGTGGTTGTTCATAGAGAAGTAGGCATCATTTGGTTGCTTGGCCCCACAGGCCAGGCCTTGCAGCTGGACATTCCTTTTCAGTGCCTTCTCATTTAAGTGAACTGTGCTGCAGAAGCCTACCTAACCACTAGAACCTTGTTGGTGTTTCTGAGGAAATAGCTGGGGCTTACTGGTCTCACTGTGGAAGATCAGAGTCCCCACTGGGCAGCACAGCCAGTGGCAGAGAATGGTCTCATCCTGGGTTCCCTTCAGCCTTCCAAGGAGTGAAATGGTACTTAGGTCACTACATACATACAGCCAGAGTCACCAGAGAAGCTTGGCTTGGGGATGTCATTCATTCACTGCATTCTCAAGGCATGGTTCCAGGTGGTTTCAAGGTGGTTCCAGGCATATTCAACCACCTGTTGTAAACCCAGGGCAGTAAAGGACATTTCAAGTTACTTTGATTTTGTCATGTCATATATACTGGGTATTTCCCCTGCCTCTGAATTGGTTTTGATTCAGGGAAGGTGAGCCTAGATTGAAAGAAGAAGGCAAATATTTGTTAGCACCTGGGGACATGCCTAGCAGGTTGTACTGTTGGCCAGGATATATCACTGGGTTCTGTGTGGGAGTCACCAAGTCAGAGAAAGCAGTCACAGAGGCTTGGATGAGGCAGATTTGAGGCTCCCCTGAGGCAAGATATGGAAGGGCCTTTAGAGTTCTGTTTTTATGGGAAGCAAGCAGACTACTAATCTCTACTATGCATGGACTTCAAAAAGCTTTTATAATGCTTTTTGAATAATGTTTTTGACCTTTGCAACTGTGCAGCTCTGCTCAATGTAGCCTAGACTTAGAAGGCAGAAAAAGAGGCATCAGGGTTAGATGGAGTGAGGGACAAGGAGAGAATCAAATTTGGCAAAAGTGAAATCAGAAGCTTGGTTTTGAGCCTGTTGTGTTTGGGGTGCCTGTGAAGATTCTAAGGGGGCAGAGTCAGCAACAAACATAAAAGAGCACGGACAAGCCCGAACTTGAGCCATAAAACTTGAGTTTCAGCATATTAATAATATTTAAAGCTCAGAAACTGGGTGAGATTTATGAGAACAGAAGGTATAGAGAAGGGTGGCCCAGAAACCAACTGGGGGAACTGCAAGAGGTGGGAGTGGGGCAAAGAGGAGGAACTGACACCAGAGGCTGGAGGGAAGCCATAGGGTGTGTCCCATGAGAACCAGGAGGAAGAGGTCACCTGCTGAGTGTTGCTGAGCTCTTAGGAAAGAAGAGCAAAGGTTGAGCTCTGGGTTAGATAACAGAAAACTGTGATCTTGAAAACACTGGGGGTGTGTGGCAAGAAACTGGATGAAAGCCAGGCAAATGAGACAGGAGGAAGTAACCTCTGTGTGGCTTCTTTCACTGGACATACTGGCACATGCCATTAGTTCCAGCACTTGGAAGGCAGGTCCTCTGCAAGAGCATCCAGTGCTCTTAACCACTGAACCACCTCCCCAGCCCGGCAATTGGAGACTTTTAAAACCACACTAGATTTAATTATTTATATATAAAGAAGCAGCCAATCAGTGGTTAAGAACACTGGTTGTTCTTGCAGAAGACTTGGGTTTGAATCCCAGCACCCACATGGCCGCTAACAACTGTCCGTAACTCCAGTTCCAGAGGACCTGACAGTCTCTTCTGTCTTCCTTGGGCATTGCATGACACAGATGCACTTACTACTTGCAGACAATACACGCATACACATAAAATAAAAATAATAAATAAATATTTTAAAAAAGAACCAGTCAAATCTTCTCTGTTTTCTTTAAATGTGGGCTGGGGCTGGCTCATCTCTTAATGCTGTCAAAAATTCTTTATGGAAACAAAGGAGTCCTTATCAATTTTAATATGAAAACTACTGTTCTCTGTGATGAAATGTAGCCACAGGTATTTGCTTTCAGAGCTTCGTAAATACTGCTGTTCACAGCAAATGCATCAGAATCCTGTGCTTCCAGAGAGCTTTATCAGTGCTTCAAGATGGGGACTGCCATGCTGGCCTGGGCTGAGTGAACTAACAGGCAGTTTAATTGCGTCTCATACAGGCCCTGGGCAGAGTGGTTTTGCTGAGCTACACACCACCTCTTGCCTATCATTCCGTAGCTAGAATCCCTGAAAAATGAACTGTGTAGGATTTGTGTAGGGTCTTCTTACTGTTCTGTTTTAATGGGCCAGAGAGGGAGGGAAAGGTCCTTCAGTTGTGTGCTTATTTATTCACCTGACCAATGTTGATGTAGTAGGAACTAGGGTTCAGATAGTACATGGTCCCTGTGCAATTTCCATTCCAGCAGGAAAATAATTACAAGTGGACTAAGCCTTTTAAGAAAGGCAAAAAGAGATCCCAGCTCTCAGGCCTGCTTAGGTCACTGGGATCATTCCCCACCCCAGACCTGTGGTCCTGAGTTCCCTTTCTTGAATCTTCCCCCATGGCTGTTGGGAAGGAGAGGGTCAGTCTCTTTTAGAGGTGTGACTTGGTAGGTTAACCAAGAGTTGCCCTCCAAGGAATGGATCCTCATTGGAGGACATTTGGGGACACAAATTTGACTCTATAGGCCTTAATGTATATATAATAGAGTACATGAAATTGGATGTGGGGCAGTAGGTGGGGGTGCAGATAGGGGAGGGGTCTAAATACAATCAATATATATTGTATGAGCCGGATATGGTGGTGCACTACTTTAATCCCAGCACTTGGGAGGCAGAGGCAGGTGGATCTCTGAGTTCAAAGCCAGCCTGGTCTACACAGTGAGTTCAAGGCCAGCTGGGGTTACAGGGAGACCCTGTCTCAGACAAAAATAAATTAAATAAATAAATAAAAATAATGTATGAAATTCACAAAAATTTAATTAAAATGTTCTTGATTTTAAAAAACAAGAAAGGTGAAAAGAGATAAAACTATTTTTTCTTTCCTTTAGCTTTTTATCTTGCAGCTTTTCCTTATTAAAACAAACAAGCAATAAGAAAAACAGATGAGGGAGAGATGGCTGAGCAGTTAAGAGCACTAGCTACTCTTTACAGAGGACCCGAATTTAGTTCCCAGCACCCACATGGCAGCTTATTTCTTTCCATAACTCCAGTCCCAGAGGATCTGATCCCCTCTTGTATCCCTAGTTGGCCTTCTTGCCTTGTTTCCCCAGTTGGCCTGGTCACTATGTAGACCAGGCTAGCCTTGAACTCACAGAGATCTGCCTGCCTCTGCCTCCCAAGTGCTGGTATTAAAGGTTTGCACCACCACTCCCAGCTTTAACTGTATATTTTTTAAAAAACTATTTCCTAATACCTCATGATACAACTGGAGATGAATTCCCCTGGGAAGTGTTGACAAAAGAGAATGAAATGTCCTGGTTGTACCTGTATGTGGTTTAGCTTTGTATTTAAATAGCAAACAAACAAGAAAATAAACTTTTGTCATCTTAAAAACAAAACAACAAAAACAAAAAAGCATCTGTAGACCAGTTTTTGAGCCCTGCTCTGGAGGGAGTTCCCACTGTCACTAGATTTGTGACAGTTGTTACTTTTTGGACCAGCGGCAACCAGTTCCTGCTCTGGATGCTGGCATAAGATGTTTTCAAATGAAATTGGTCTAGCTTTGATGGCTCTGGGGAGTTTGCTTTCCTGAGTAAGTGGGAGCTCCTGAGATACTTCAGTGACTTGTCCTAGTGTCTTGTCCTTAATAAGCCCAGGAGAGACAGGTTGAAGGCATGGGTCACAAGGTCCTCAGAGGCATCTGTCTAACCAAGCCAACTTTTTCTCTGCCTTATTCCTCTCTTTAGCATTTATTTAATCATTAACAACAAATTCACTATGAACAATGCCCAGGAGGGAATCTTCTGTGATTGTTAAACACTAGAAATGTTGCAGACTACATTTGCTACCTATCCTAGTTAGTTAGTTCCAGATGTTGAATTGACACAGCCTAGAGTCATCCAACTCTCAACTGAGGGAAGGCCCAGATCAGATTGGCCTGTGGTTATGCCTATGAGGGATTGTCTTGATTGATGATTGATGTGGGAGAGCCCTGCCCATTGTGGGTGGTGCTATCCCTTGGCAGGTGGGCTTGAGCTGTATAAGAAAGCTAGCTGAGCAGAAGTCAGAGAGCGTACTTGTAAAGTGTTCCTCCGTGTTCTGCTGATGTTCCTGTTCTGACTTGCCTCAATGATGGATTGTGACCTGGAAGTAGAAGCCAAATAAACCCTTTCCTCTCCAAGTTGCTTTAGGACAAAGTTTTATCACAGCAACAGAAAGGAAACTAGAACACTACCCATCTGCCTAGACCGGTGCAGATAAGGACCAGAAAAGCAGTAACGGGTGTCTGTGTCCTTGCAAGTATTCTCACAGCAGGTCTCCACTGCCCAGGGCTGCTCTCATCTGCCCTGCCTGGGGTTTTCAGGGAATTTCATGGCATCTGCTGAGTTGTAAGAGTGATCACATTCAATTGAAGTCCAAAGCTGATGTCTCTACCAGGTTTCTATAGCTCTTATAGCTCAGATGCAAATTTTTAATTAGGGTCATTGTTAAAGTAAGCAATGTTGCCTAGTAACATAAATGACATTTTAATTTTTATTAGGTTTCCAGGGGAACACAACTGAAAGTTAATCTAAGATCAAATTCTCGAGCAGCAGAACTTTGTTAGCTCTTTGCCCATGTTCTTCTTTATCTCTGCCTCTTCACTAGACGGTAAGTTCTGTTTGGGCAGCAGCTTTCACTGTTTTGTTTGGGGAAAGATCTGTGCTTTGAGCAGTGCCTGGCACGGGACTGTGCATAATGAATGATTGCACTTATTTTGTCTGTAATAGCTATGGCTTGAAGCTTCCTATCTCATAGCTGCACATCTTCCCTAAAATTAGTTAATACCATTAGTGTATTTATTGGTAGCAGAGTGTGCTGAGCACTGTGCAGTGGGGCTGGGGTATAAGAAAGAGCAAGATGACTTAGAGCAGTATATTAATCACTTTTCTATTGCTGTGATAGAAACACTGACCAAAGAAATTTATAGAAGAAAGAGTTTATTTGAGTTTACGGTTCCAGGGGAATTATGGTCCATCATGGTGGGGAGGTGACTGGAGTAGGAGCAGAAGCTAAGCTCTCACATTTTTAAGCAGGCAGAGGAAGCAAGACAGTAACTAGAGATGTGTCAAGGCTTAAGAACTCTCTAAGTCCACTCACTCCCAGTGATGTGCTTCTTCTAGCACAGCCACACCTTTAAGACCTCCCAAAACAGTGCCACCAACTGGAGACAAAAATGTCCAAATACTTGGAGCCTATGGGGGATATTGTCATTCAAACCATCACAAGCAGCTTCCTAGAACTTGAGTTTCTGCTCTTGCCTCTTGGAGGTAGACAGGGAGGTGTGCTGAAGCCATCTAGGAGCTCTTCCTGAACAGAGTCACAGTCTATTCAAGGAGGATGGAGGGTCCTAAGTACCAAAGTTTCCTTGACTCCAGCAAGGAGGGGGTATGTTTTTGAGAAAGATCTGGAACCTGTTTTCTTATTCTGTCTCTGAGCTTGGAGGATGTTTATGGTTTATGCTGGTGTTATTATAATAATATTATAAATAAGCAACACATATTTCTGGGTGACTCCCAGTGTAGTATAACTTCGGTGCTTATCAGCCCCTTTATCAAAGCCTGTGTACACATCTGGACTATGGATACCCAAGTTCCCACATTGAGAAAGAACTTCAAGGCTTAATGGCTGAGAGCATTTTTTCCCACAACCTCCTAGACCTTAATTTTTCCAAGACTTCAGGTATGCAGTTAAAACCTCGGGGAAGTTAGACACAGAGGTACAAGAGAACTTATTGTGGCCATTGTCTACCTGCCTGTGTGCCTCAACGGTCAACCATTGAAATGACAGATATGTGCTGGGAACAAGAAATTCACATCCTGTCTAGTCAAGAAGGAAGCCAAGTATCACCCTCTGAGCCTGCCAGACCGTAGGGAACTGTCTTGGTAATTTTGTGATGTGTGCACAACGGGCAGGGTGGGTGGGAAGCCAGGTGGGTTGGGAGGGTGTTGCACACATCATTGCTGTTTTGGCTCTTGCCCAGAGTAAAGCTCACGAACCAGCTTTCTGCCTTCCTTTGCTCAGGTGTCAAGCACATTGATGCTTTGCAAGGGGAGGAGACAGAGGCCCTGCCTCTTTTCAGGAATAGTTCCTATTTTTTCTTTTTTTAATATCATTTTCCTTCTCCATTCTTGATTTGCAGAGGTTATTTTTAGTCAACACTTAGAACTGTAGAGCAAGAGTAAGCTAAGGCCTACAGAGTGACTGAGGCATCTTAGAAGAATTTATGACTTTTCTTAGGCATTACTAGAACCTTCTATTTAAAAAAGAAAAGGGCCACATTGTCTAGCAGGTGCCGATATTTTAATTTGTGTGGAAGTACCTGACATAGATCTGCCCACTGTGAAGGAAGCCTGTGACTGTGTTCTGCTGGCAGACCTCTGCATTCAGTGACAGGATTTAAAGACTAATGAATAAGTGTTTTCAATTGACATTTGATTTTTCCACCTTCCTCTCTATTTTAGGTTTAATTCTCCGAGTCTGGCATGAACATGCTGTACCTTTCTTGTCGCTCTTCTTCCTTCTGCCTCCCTCTGGCATCGTTCGAATGCCCTCGTCTCTGTGCTGGCTGGTTGGTGGGCCCTAGTTGCTGGCTTTCCTTTGCATTTTCTTGGCACATCAGCATCAGATGGAGTAGATCTAAGCAGTTCAGACTCCGGAAGGAATCCGAAGCTATCTGCTTCTGAAAAATACCCAGAAAAACATATTCCCTAGACCTAGTGAAGATAGTTGTATTGCTTTCAAATGCATTTTGAGCAGTATATTAAAGCAGAACAACCCAAACAAAACAGAAACCCACAATCTATTGCCTACTCAGTCCACTAATGTTTATTTGAAGCCCTCTGGGTAAGCTCTGGGTATATAATAAAAAGTGTTCTGGGCTTATGGGGAAGATAAAGATGCCAGTGAAAAATTATGGCACCTCGACAAAAGTAATATAATGAAGGGAAAGTGGGTGGGGGGAAGAGGAAGGAAGGAGGAGAAGGAAGCAGCCAACCTCTTGGGTGTGTTTGTCAAGTTCCTTAGAAGAATTGACATTTGGACTTGGTGTTTGAGTGAGGGGCAAGATTTACCATCTGATGGAGACCTTGGGGGAAATGAGGGGGCAGTATTCAAGGTTGAAAGCTCATCTACCAGACAGATATACTTGATATGCTTGTGAGAGGCAGCATTGTCTGTTACTAGCTCTGGACCCAGCTGCCATGTTCGGTCTACTGGCGGTGTGACAGAGGCTAGTCTGTTTTCCTTCTGTTGGGTTCAGTTTCTTCTTCATCTGATTGGAGGTCATAACGTACCTACTTCATAGGGTAGGTGGGAGCACTTATTCATTATAATGAGCTTGAACAGTGCCTAACAGAGTTCGCACTATGTAAGTGTTTGCATAAATAATCAAAGTCCTGCAGAGTTACTCAACTCCTAGAGAAGGGATTTCAGTGATTGGATGCTAAAAAAAATCTGGGAATATGGAAGCAATGGTGGCAGTAGATAGATAGTAAAGCCTAAAACTCATGAACAACATTTCCAACAAAACTGGATGACGGTATTCTCATGAGCTTTTGGGGACAAACAGTTAACTGGATTGTGACTGCATATTATCTGCATCTGTGTGGAAGAAGACAGAAGGAGTAATAGGGTATCTGATGGACCTCACGACAGAAGACCCCAAAACAGAAGCAAGTGTTTGAGAGCTGGCCTGGCCAGTTTGAGATTAGCAGCTAAAAATGAGAGGGACTTTGCTCACTAAGGTGTAAGGGCTAGATGAGCCATTCAGTCCTTCTGTGAACTTGAAGCTACTTCACTGATTACAAGCTCCAGTTCTGCTCCTAGCCCCAGGCAACTGCCTATGTGCTCTGTCTCTATAGCTTTTCTTTTAGTAAAAATGTCATATAAATTTAACCAGTGTATGTAGTCCAATGTGTCTCACTTCTCTCTTTTAACATAATGGTTTTGAGGTTTATCTATATTATAGCATGTATCTATAGAGCATGCCTTTGTGTGTGTGTGTATGTGCGTGCACGCGTGTGTGCATGTACGTGTGTTTGCATGTGCATTGAGGTCCAAGGATATCCTTGAGTATCATTCCTCAGGTGTCTTCCATCTTTTGCTTAAGATAGGATCTTTCAGTGACCTGGAACTTTATCATGGAGGCTAGGCTAGCTGGCTCTCAAGCTTCCAGCTGTCTGCCTGCCTCTGCTTTCCAGATGGCTGTTGGTGGGATTACAGATGCATGCCACCATACCTGGCTTTTTGCATGGAGTTGGGAGGGGGGGTTGAACTCACACTTGGGAGACAAGCACTTTATCAACTGAGTCATCTCCCCAGCCCACAGACATTTCTTTTTATTGCAAGCAGTTGTTCCATTGTGTCATGTACTACATTTCACCAATCCAGTCACCAACTGATGGACCATTTGGACTCTTGCCACTTGAGGGCTACTGTGGAAAATGTTGCTGTGAACATTCATATACAAACCTTTCTGGAGAATATTTTCATTCCTTTGAGGAGGTTCATAGGAGTGAAATTGATGGGTCATATGCTAAGTTTGTGTTTAACTTTTTAAGAAATTATTTAGTGGTTTTCCAAAGTGGCAATTCCACTTTACATTCCCACCAGCACTGAGAGGGTTCCAGCTTCTTTCTGGTCTCCTTAACACTTGGTCTTTCAGGCTTTTAAATTAGAGTCATTCTAATAAGTTTGTAATATCACTCCTTCTGAGTTTAATGTGTGTTTGCTTAATGATTAGTGTTGTCAACAGCTTTTCACATGCTTGTTAACTCTCCTTCTGTCTTCTGTGGGTGAAGTATCTATTCAGAACTTTTGCTGTTGTCTTACTGAGTGGTAAGAGTTTTTAATACATGTTCTGGACATCAGATAGATGTTTTGTGAATATATGGTTTGTCTGTGACTTATACTTTCATTTTAATGGTGTCAGTTAAAAAGGGAAAGTTTTTCATTTTGATAAAGACCAGCTTATCAATTTTTATTTTATCGGTCATCCTTTTAATGTTATATCTGAGAAAATGTTGTCTAATCTAAAACTACAAAGATTTTCTCCTATGTGTTATTCCAGAATTTTTATAGGTTTACCCTTTAGTTTGGGTAGCTAATCTACTTTGAGTTAATAATTGCATATGGTATGAGATAAGGATCTAACTTGATGTTGCTGCATATGGACATCCAGTAATCCAAGTGCCGTGTGTTGAAAGTCTGCTCTTTCTCCATTGAGTTGCCTTTATACTTGAATGGAAAAAAAAATGGACAAATGATATTTACTTATTTATGGAATCTTTAAAAAATATATATGTCTGTCCTTAAACTGATGCCATTTGTCTTAAATATTGTAGCTATATGATAAACTTTGAAATTAAGTGGTATCTATCCTTTCTCTTTATTCTTTTCCAAAATTGTTTAGAATGTTTTCAGTTTTTGACACTTCCAGATAAATTTTAGAGGTAACTTGTCAGTTTCTACCCAGAAACTTTGGGTATTTTGGAAGGATTTTGGTAAGAACTATAGTGAATATCTGAATCAGTTTAGGTTTTATATGTTCACAGTAAAACCTAAAGTTTTCTGTTAGCAAATGTTCCAGTCCCATGACTCTCGATTTAGAATGGCTTTGATTTCTCTCAAAAAATGTTTTATAGGAAACCAAATGCAGCTGCATTCACTCGTAATCCCAGCCCTGGGGAGGTAGAGTTAAGAAGATCCCTAGGGCTTTCTGGCTAGTCAGTCTACCTAGCCTAGCCATGAGCTCAAAGTTAAATTAGAGACAGTCTCAAAAAATAAGGCAGAGCCGGGTGTGGTGGCTCACGCCTTTAGTCCCAGCACTTTAGTCCCAGCACTTTAGTCCCAGCAGAAGCAGGCATATCTCTGTGAGGCCAGGCTCGTCTACATAGTGAGTTCCAGGCCAGGTGGGGCTACAGGGAGACCCTGTCTCAACAAGTCAGCCAGGGAAGGGATGGCATGAAGCATAAAAACTAGGAAGGACCAGTGAGGTGGCTCAGCAGATAAAGTGCTTGCCATGCAAGCTTGTGGACTTGAGTTCAATTGCAGGAAACCAAGGTAGAAGGAGAGAACCAACTCCCAAAAACTTGTCTGTCCTCCAAACTCCACATGAGCACCACGGCACACATGTGCACATGCAAGAGAGATGGCTCAGTGGTTCAACAACAACAACAACAACAATAATAATAATAATAATAATAAGGCAGAGGGGCTAGAGAGATGGCTCAGTGGTTCAGAGCATTTGTTGCTCTTCCAGAGAACCTAAGTTCAACCCCAGTACCTACGCAGTGGCTCTCAACAATCTTTAATTCCAACTCTAAGGATTCTAACACTCTCTGACCTCACTGACATTCACTCACATAGATACATACACATAAATAAAATTAATAAAAGTAAATCTTTTTAAAAGTAAGGTAGAGAGCCATTGAGGGAGGGACACACTCAATATTGACCTCTGGTTTCCACACATACTTGAACACACATACATATATACACAAAGTAAATAGTTTAAAAATATATAATATATGTATATTATAAGGGGCTAGGGAAATGGCTCAGTCTGAAAAGTACTTGCAAGGAGTGTGAAGCCAGGCACGGTGGTGTGTGCTTGTAATCCCAGTGCTGGGGAAGCAGTGACAGGTGGATCCCTGCTGAATCCCTGCTGGATTCAGCCAGCCTAGCTGAATCCCCAAGCCCCACATCACAATGAGAGACCCTGGTTTACAACATTAAGGTGGACAGCTCTCGAGGAGTGATAGCACACACATATGTACCCCCACCTACGATGTTTTAGTTTCCAATGTACAGGTTTTACAGTTTTTGTAAATTTATTCCTGTTTCATTCATTTTTATGTTACTGTGAATAGAATTGTTTTATTAATTTCATTTAAAATGATTCCTTGTTAATGTATAAAATATGTTTTTACATATGGATTTGACAATCTCATTAATAGTTCTTTTTTTCATATTTTATTTATTATTTTTATTTTATGTGTATGTGCCTATTGTCTGCATGTAGGTAAATGCACCTGTGTCGTGCAGTACCCACGGAGGACAGAAGAGGCTGTCAGAGCCCCTGGAACTGGAGTTACAGACAGTTGTTAGCTGCCATGTGGGTGCTGGGATTTGAACCCGGGTCTTCTGCAAGAACAACCAGTGTTCTTAACCACTGAGCCATTTCTCCAGCGCCTAATAGTTCTTTTTAAAAGATTAGATTTTTTAACATGCAGGATCATGTCACCTATGAAGATAAAGTTTTACTTTCTTCTGGATCCAGACACCTTTTATTTCTATTTCTTGTCTCATTGCACTGACAAGAACCCTGGGAACACTGCTGAATGGAAGTGCTAAGTGCAGACATCCCTATCTTTTTCTTGATGCAGAGAGAAAGCTTTCAGTCTCTCATCTTGACATAGGATGCTAGCTGTAGCTTTTTGATACACCACTCTGTCTCTCATAGTTTTATTAACTTGAAGTCTGTCTTGTCCAGTTTACATAGTACTGTGCCGTTTATGTCCTTCCACTTTCAACCTGTGTCTTTGAATGAAAGGGTACTGCTGTATCTCTAATAGGTGGCATATTTGGGTGTTACTTTTTTTAATTAAAAATTTATATGTATGAGTGCTTTGCCCACTTATATAATACTTGTGCATTGTTGATATTATAAAGACATTAATAGCACAAAGAAGAAGGGAAAAAATGAAGCTCCCTTGGAGCAGAGTTGCTGTATTTTACTGAAATTAAGTATGCCCAGTGAGATGACTCAGTAGGTTGGGACACTTGCCACCAAACCTGAAGCCCTGAGTTCAATACTCAGAACCCACACAGTAGGAGAGAACTGATCTCTGCAAACTATCCTCTGACCTCACATACACACAGAAAATATGTAAATAAAATATTTCAAAAAGTACATTGTGATAATTAAATAATCATATATATTGATAAAGGATTCTATCTCTCTCTCTCTTTTTTTTTTTTTTTTTTTTTTTTTTTTTTTTTTAAAAAAAAAAAAAAAAAAAAGAGGACGATAAATCTTTCACTGTGATATATCAAAATAA
>NW_008358490.1:3190552-3194394 GCF_000622305.1 Nannospalax galili
ATGATCTTGGATCCTCATTAGTAATAAATAAAACATCAGGGGCTGGAGAGATGGCTCAGAGTTTAAGAGCATCGACTGCTCTTGCAGAGGACCTGGGTTCTATTCCCAGCACTCACATGGTAACAACCATCTGTAACTCCATTTCCAGGAGATCCAATGCCCTCTTCTGATCTCCATGGGCATTGTATGACATGAGTGCACTGACACACATGCAGGCAATATACTCATATACATAAAATAAAAATGTAAATAATAAAATATTAAAAAATAGAGCTTAAAAAAATCAACAAAGGAGACAGACATGGTGGTCCACGCCTGTATGTAATCTTAGCACTCAGATGATCAGAGGAGGAGGATCATGAATTTGAAGTATGTAAGTGGCCTATATGTGTGATGCCTGCAGAGGCCAGAATAGGGTGTCAGATCCCCTGGAACTGGAGTTAGGGATGGTTGTTAGCCGCCTTATGGGTGCTGGAAACCAAACCCAGGTTCTCTGCAACCACAGCAAGTGAGCCATCTCTCCAGCCCCTGTGAGTTTCTTTTTCAATCTTATAAACTTGTTAGCTTTTTCAGTAAAATATTTAATATAGCTGTTGAAATGATTGAATTGGTATTGGCTCTTTTGCTCTTTGTCTCTACATGTCATATAGGCAGTTTGTTAATTGTTTTGTGGGGACAGGTCTCACTGTGTTGACCAAGCTGACTTCAAACTCAACACCCTCCTCCCATGGCCACCTGATTGCTAGAACTACAGATGTTGTACTACCATGTGTGGCTCCTTTGCTGATTATTTTATTTCTATATTTTTAAAGATCTAACCCTCTGTCGATATAGTATGTATATTTAATTATCACAATGTACTTTCTTTTTTACATTTTATTTATTCTTTGTGTATATATGAGGTCAGAGGACAACTTGCAAAGGTCAGTTCTATCCTTCCACTGTGTAGGTTCTGGGTATTGAACTCAGGGCATCAGTCTTGGTGGCAAGTGTCCTGACCTGCTGAGCCAGCTCACTGGGCATACTTAATTTCAGTGAGAGCAGCAACTCTGCTACAGGGTAGCTTCATTTTCTTCCTTCTTTACGCTATTCATGTCTTCATGCTACAACAGCAACAACAACATAGTCCACTAGTTTTTCCCTATTATCATCTTTTTTGTTGTTGTTGTTGTTTGTTTGTTTTGAGACAGGGTCTCCCTGTAGCTCTAGCTGGCCTGGGACTCACTATGTAGACCAGGCTGGCCTCCATCTCACAGAGTTCTGCCTGCCTCTGTCTCCTGAGTGCTGGGACTAAAGGCATGTATTACTCTGCCCAGCTTTTTATATCATCTTTTTTTTGGTCTTTTTGAGACAGGGTCTCCCTGTAGCCCCAGCTGTCTTGGAACTCACTATGTAGACCAGGTTGGCCTCGAAGTCACAAAGACCTGCCTGCCGCTACCTCCCAAGTGCTGGGATTAAAGGTGTGAGCCACCACATCCAGCTTGTGTTCATTTTTTAAAGATTTGTTTTTGTATTTAAAAAAATTATGTCTGTGCATGTTGGGGGTGGAGGGGAACTGTGTGCATTTAGTGCAGGTGCCCTCAGAGGCCAGATGTGTTGAATCTCATGGAACAGGAGTTATAGGTGGTTATTAGCTGCCTAACATGGGTGCTGGGAATCAGATTCAGGTTCACTGAGCTATTTCTCCAGCCCCCTGTGTTCATTTTTGAAGGATAGTTTTACTAGACATAGAAGTCTTAGTTGGAAGTGACTTAAACAAAGATAAGAAGTCACTTGTTGGGGTTGAAGGGGTGGCTCAGTGGTTAAGAGCATATACTGCTCTTACAGATGACTCAGATTTGGTTCCCATCACCCACATGGCAGCTCACAGCCTTCAATAACTCCAGTTCCAGAGGATCTGATGCCCGCTTCTGGTCTCCATGGACACCAGGCATGCATTAGGCGAACATATATACATGCAGGCAACCATGCATACACATTTTTTTAAATCACTATTAATTTTAGTGCTGTTCCCCTGTATATGCTTAATTGTTTGGGGATTGTGACTTTCAAGATTTTGTTTTGCCTTTATCTTTCAGGGGTTTTATAGTATGTCTCCAATTTTCTTCCATTTCTGTTCTATGGATCAGATAATTTTTATTCCTTTAACTGTAAGTTTCATTTTAGTGATAATATTTGTCAACCCTAGAATCAACTGTTATATTTTAAAAGTTTCTGTTTGTTGACTGAAAATTCCTATTTGTTGAGTATTTATTTATTCATTTATCGACAAGGTCTCATATGGCCCAGGCTGGCCTTCAACTCACTATGTAATGGAGGATGGCCTCGAACTCTTGATTCTCCTGCTCCCACCTCCCTAGTGGTGGGGTTACAGGTGTTTATTGTTATGCCCAGCAAAGATAAAGTCTCCGGTGGCTTGAACTCCTGATCTTTCTCCTTCTGCCTCTTTAGCATTTCTTATGAACATGCCCTACCTCACAACTGTGGTGAGCACCACTGTATTTTAAATATTTAAAGATTGTTTCCCTTAATTCTTGGATCATACAAGTGTTGTTTGGAAGTCCACATGTTGGCTGATTTGGAATAAACTTGTCTTTTTTTCTGAGCATGCATCATGCTTTCCTGTTGTTTTTGTGTGTCTTGTAGCAGATGCAGTACCACGTGGGAATTCATATAAATTAAAAATGGGAAGAGAATGCTGACACCCTGTTCAGAAATTTTTGAAAGAAGCTTCTCAGTAATCAAAATTAATGGTACTCATGTTAGTGTCATATTTCCAGATCTTTCTCATGTAATGTGGAATCAAGCAATTGAATAGTTCTAGAATGCTCTAATATTACCATCCCCTGTCTCCTTAAGAACTAGGAGTCTTGGCAAACAGATTTACTATAGAAGGAGTCAAGGAAAAGTAGTCTTGAATTTGAGTGATTGGATTGGGAAAAAAATCAGTAAGAAGTCATGAGGTATTTGTGATGTATGGGTTGGAGGAGAATGGCCAGGGTGACTGACCCATTAGCAGTGGGTATACTTAGCTCCTGTAGTGTAATCTTGAACTATCGCAGTCCATTAAAAAGGCATTTCATTCCGCTTCTGGGACAGACATGTATGCAGTGAGTCTGGGAGACCTTTACATCATCCAGGCAGCAAAAGCACCGACAGTCCTCTAGGTCATGTTACAAGAGTTTAGGCCAAAGACAGACAATTGGAATTTCAGAGAGGATAAAAAGCTTATCAAACACGTTTGAATTTGTGAGTTCTCATTTAATATCTCATATCAGAATTTAAAGGCTCATTTATTAAGTCAATAAATAAATAAAACATTTTATTATATACCCTGAGTCAGTAGAAAGCCAAATAGTAGATGAAGGGAAACATTTCCTTGTAAAATTATTCCAGGTAACCCTAACAATGTGTGAGAGAATTAGAATCTCTGCATTGTATGCCTCCCAGTGGGCTAATGGATGTGAGCACACAGCGTCACAAGTTGCTAACAGCAGAACCAGGAGCATTCTGCCTACAAAGATTGACCTCCAGTGCATCAAAGCTTGATATCTATTTGCCAAACTTTAGGAAGTGCAGAGAACAGAGGAATGAACATTGAACTATACCGTGAGTGTGTAGCCCTGTAGCCTGTGGGAAACTATATGTCAGCCGATTCATCCAGCAGATCAATTGTGGGGGAAAGAAAGGGGCTGGGGCATAGAAAGTTAAGAGAGGACTGAGTGTGGTGGCACACACTATTAATCCCAGCACTCTGGAGGCAGAGGCAGGTGGATCTCTTTGGGATAGAGGCCAGCCTGGTTTACATAGTGAGTTCCAGGCCAGCTGGGGCTATAGGGAGA
>NW_008358490.1:3194793-3206822 GCF_000622305.1 Nannospalax galili
AGAGACTATCTCAAAAACTAGAAAAGTGTGGGGGGGGGAATTATCAAGTGAAAAAAAGACTAGCCTGTAGTATAAGGAGGCATGCTTGAGTGTTTTAACCATGAAGAACTGTAGTGAAGCAATTATTGTAAGACTCTGGGTGATTGTCACCTTTGGGTATTAGAGGCCTCTACATCGGGCTAGGGTGAACAATAATAGTCTTTTTCCTATTATTGTTTTCTTGGGTGACAGTTACAAGGATATTTTCCTATAGTAATCCCCTAGATGATAAATTTGTTTTCCATGGCTTTCTGTATGCCTGTTTAATACAATAAAAAAGATTAAAAAAGAATTGAGGGCTCAGTTAAAGATAAGACAGAACAGTGCCCAGAGAGGGTAGGGGAGGAGACCAGGTTTCAGCTCTGGCTCAACTCACTGAGTTGTTGGGCTGCCTCTGCCACCCCCAAGTTGAGCACAGTGAGTTCCTGCCTGCCTCAGTAGATGGTTTGGAAGCCACTTGAAAGGATGGAAGGATAATTGGAGCTTAAACTCAGTCAGTGACATCTCAGCAGCAACAGAGATGGTGACCAGCAGTTCCTGGGTAGTGACATTATCTCAGGGCATCCTCACTGTGGTCAGTGGGTAGGTGGGCAGCTAGGTCTGCTTTTGTCCAAGCCTGTGGGGATCAAGTTGTGCCTAGAGGATCCAGGCTTATAGACACTCTTAAGGAGAGGGTGCCACACATGGCAGCTGAAAAACAGTTTGTTCCTCTATGCAAATTAAATATTTTCTCTGGGATCACATTTGCCTACTTTGCACATACCAAGCCTTTTCCTCATGGTGTTCTGGGAAACCTGAGCCTATTGTCTGCAGGAGTAGTTATGAAATCTGGGAAGAGCTGAATAAATGGGGCACTGTATGGTAGAGAACTTTCTTAGGAAGTTCATTTGGGCTGATGCACGTGCAGACCCATTTCTTCACTGTTCTCATCAGATCAGTGTCAGCCTCTCCATTTGCTATCTTCTGAGCAGTGCTTCTGTCCCAAGGCTAAGACCACTCAACAGAATTCTCAGCTCTCCTTTGGTCTCCTACCCCAAGTTCCTGTCTATGGCCCAAGTGTGGCCAGCACAGACATGCTGTGGCTGGTGTTGGCCCTGTGTCCCTACTGCTCTCCTATCTCTGATTTCACCAACTTGTGTCCTGGTGCCGGCATAATGGGCATCTTCAACTACTCTGGACACTGGAAACAGGCTGGGCCTTGGTTCAAATCCCAGCTCTTCTGTTTGTGGGCTTGATGGCCATGGTCCTCATATATAAAACTGTACTTGAGAAGAAAATTTTGACAGAGAAAGCACCTTTGATTTTATGCTCTTCACTATTAAACCACCATAGTGGTTGCTTTTTGGCTTTTGCCCAGTAAATGTTTATATGTGAAGTGATGGGCCAGATGGTGGATGGTGGGAGGTGACAAACTGATGGGGATACAAGGATAAAATGTTGAAGTAGAGGTCAGGAATGCCGTCTTCTCCAAGTATCAGGCAGAGGCACTCGTCCCTCTTTTCAGGTAGGAAAGGCAGGCGATGCTGTCTATTCATCTGTTCTTCTCAGTACTCGACTACGTCTGCTTTCCACCTTTGCCATGTCCTCAGGTGTCTCACATCTGTCCTTCCCCTTTGATGACTCCCCTCAACCTTTGCCCTTTTCTTCTTCTCTAACCCTAAATCATTAGCCTTTCCCAGGCCCAGCAAGAGGACAACTCCCAAGAATGCTTGAGAATCCCACAGGGCACCATGCTGCCTTCGAACCACACAGTGCTGCTTTGTACTTTCCCGGTTGTTACTTACCGATTTCAGGGGAAAAGCCTTCCTTTTCTGCTGGCTTGTAAATGGGTGCCCGTAGTCTGCTTGTGGGTAGGGTTGGGCTTAGAACCCAAGGCTACCCTCAAGTTTTCAGCACTTCGTATCCTGAGGCCCCTTCTCCCCGCTTCTGCTACCTGCTTGAATCCTAGAGCCACTGGGGTCACAACTCCTGAATGTTTAAAGGCCTTATTTTCTTTCAGGTGTTCTCTTGATTTTTTTTTTTTTCACTTCTTGTGTCTTTGAAATATTGTATTGAGTTGGTTTGGCAGTGCAGTTCTCTCATTTTCCACGCATTGAGCTGAAAGTGAACAGCGCTCTCTCATCCTTGCATGGAACTTGAGCTTGGGTACATGCAGTTGACCTGGAAGGACTTCTTGTCTTTCTCTACAGCCCAAGATGTATGAACGGAATGATGAAAGGTGCTTTTTCTGTGTGACTTGGTGGCTCAGAATGGATAAGTGTCCAGAGTTCTGTAGTTAGAAGAACATTTCCATTTTCTAGGCTGTCCATCTTCTGCCCAATCCTTGTCTTTTTTAAAATATATATTTATTTATTATTTTTATTTTATGTGTATGAGTGTATTGCCTGCATGTACGTGAGTGCACCCGTGTCGTGCAGTGCCGCGGAGGTCAGAAGAGGGCTTCGGATTCCCCTGGAACTGGAGTTAAGGATGGTTTGTAGCCACCATGTGGGTGCTGGGAATTGAACCCCGGTCCTCTGCAAGAGCAGTCAGTGTTCTTAACCGCTGAGCCATCTCTCCAGCCCCAATCCTTGTCTTTTAAAGTGAATATTAAATTGACTCAATGCTCAGCAGTGCTTTGTGTAATTGAGCCCACCTCATGGAACAGGCTATAGAGCCCAGCTCGCCTGCTAGTCCTCAAGTTAAGTGTGCCTGTCTTCCATCCTAGATGGGATCTGAGCAGCCACTTCTCCTGATGGAAGTAAATATAATGGTCAGCTCTGCTCTTTGCAGCTTTGTACTGCAGGCTTATAAAGTTTCATGCCAAGTTCATTTTTTTTTAGTTTTGCCTGGTCTCTCTTGATTAATTCAGAACAGTCTCCAAATGTTATCTTTGCTAAGATAGCACAGTAAGGATTCACTTCCCAAATACCCTTGGGTCCTCTCTTGTTTAGTGTTATGAATGCCTGGGCCCCACTGGGTAGACCCTGAACTCCTCCCCCAGAGCACTAGCCTCTCCTCACTTGACATCAGTTGTTGTTATTTGTGTGTGTGTATCTGTCTGTGTGTGTAGGTATGTTCATGTGTGCATGCACACGAATGTGCCATGGTATGCATGTGAAAGTTAGATAACTATTAAAAACATATTTTATATATTTCTTTCTTTTATGTGTATGAGTATATTGCCTCCATGTATGCAAGTGCACCTATGTTGTGCAATACCCATGAAATTCAGAAGAAGACGTCAGATCCCCTGGAAATGGAGTTAAGGACTCAGCTGCCATGTGGGTGCTGGGAATCAAACCCAGGTCCTTTGCAAGAGCAGCCGGTGCTCTTAACCACTGAGCCATTTCTCCAGCCCCCAGAGGATAACTTTTGGGAGTCAGTTCTCTCTTTCCATCTGTGTGGGTTCTGGAAATCGAACTCAGGTCATCAGGCTTGGCAGCAGGTGCCTTTACTGTTCAGCCACCTTGCCCCAGTCGTTGTCTTTTGTCATCCTAGGCCAACCTGTGAATTAAGCAGGGTGTTCATGGGGCTATCCATTGCCTGTTTGGCTTTCAAAATCTAGCAGAGTGAGTGAACAAGTCAGACTAGGGAATGCCATTTTTTTTCTTCAAAATTAAATGATTTTAAAGAAATAAAACAGATTTTCCCATGCTCTAAATTGCCTGAAAGGTAAATTCTAGTGTTCTAAATGTCCTTTCCCCCAGTGATAATTTTGAGAATTATAGCATTAATGGAGACATACTATGACATACTATGCTATGATTCTCAAAATTATCACTGGGGGCGAAGGACATCTCAAAAAGACAAAAAAAAAGCATGTCTCACATGTATTTAATTCATTTTTATTTTTACAATGATGAATCAATGAGCTTGACTCAGATGTTAAGAGAACTGAGGCACAGGGACCTTTCCAAGGTCAACAGTCAGGAAATGGAGAAGCTTGGATGTGAACCCATACAATTTGACTCTAAAGTCCTTACACTATTTCATCTTTAAGGTTTACAGATAAATATATGAATTTCCAGGCAAATACATTGAAGGACAATTCCTACATGATAGATTCATATGGTTGGTTTGTTAAAAGTTTTATTAGACTAAGGATTCAAAGTATATGTTGGATTTTGTTGAGCTTCTAGGATTAAATTGAACATTAAGATACAAGTTCATGAGGGAGCAAGTTGAGTTTCCTGTGCTAATTCCTTTTCCAGTGTCAGTAGGTTTTTGTTGTTGTTGTTGTCTTAAAATGTTTGTGTGTGTTTGTATATGTTGTATGTGTATGCCATCTGTGTGGGTGCTCATGGAGGCCAGAAGAGGTGGTCGGATCCCCTGAAACTAGAGTTCCAGGCAGTTGTGAGCGACCCAGTGTGGATGCTGGGAACTGAACTCAGGTCCTCTGGAAGAGCAGCAAGTACTCCTACCCATTGAGCCATCTCCAGCTCTGGCAATGGGTTTTAGTGAGGATTGCTCTCCTTTAACTGATTCTCAAAGGTTAAAAAGGAAAGGGGACTTGAGATAGGGCACATCGTTCTGTGTCTCATATTCCTCAGAACTTGGGATCTGGGGGTATAAAGAAGAACCTAGAGTTGGATGAGTTGTCCCTTTAGATCTTTCTGGCTCTTACAGCTGTTGACCCAGTTTTTAGCCATATGCTTTCTTTTGCATACCATGTTGGATGAACTTCTTTATGCTCTTAGTCCTGACCCATTCAATATGAACTCCTAGAAGCCACCCTCCATGTCTTGTTTGATGTTGTGTCCCTGGTACCTCATAGACTGCCTGATCCACAGTGCCTACTGAATGTGTGGTTTGCTGACCAACTATGTCGTTTACTTCATGTTTGTCATGTGAAGTAAATGAGGAAGCCCCAGTTGCTAAAGTAACCCAAAAAATGTTGTTAAGCGTACTACAACTCCAGTTAGGTTTGAAGTGAGACATCGGAAGCTTGGCCTGCTTGTTCACATCCCAGTTTGACATGGTTGTCACACCTTCTGTCATTATATCTAGGCTGCAGTTGGCTTGCTCTGTTGATCAGAGTCCTTTGCTAACAAGGCCAAGGTTGTGAGTTTGATCTCTGGCCCCTGACTGCAGAATCCATCTGTCTTCACAAATGCATGTCGCTGGATCCCAGGAGAAGAGCATGTTCAGAGAGAGAAGCTGGACTCCATTCCAGAAAAAACAGAACAAAACAAGAAAGCACACTCCCTGTCAGCCAGCCGGAAGTGCCGTTTTAGACTGGGAAGTCTGTAGTTTTCACCTTCCACTTTCCCGATCTGGAGTTTGATTTCAGACATTTCTAGAAGAGATGATAGCAAGGGCACAGAAATGAAGGAGAAGCAAGATTCCCAAGCTGGGAATGTAGAGCAATTGACCTCTTGAAGATACATGGTACATTTCAGTTTTTCTACTGTTATAAATGTTGACTGTCCACAGGGAGGATGTGTATGTCTTGGAATGTGAGAAGAATCTGCTTTAGTTGTGCCTTCGTAGTCACAATAACTCTATAGTAAGGGGACAGTGAAAGATATTTCAGAGTACAGCTCATGCTTACTCTTTTCTTTCTTGGGGGGTTCCTGGCTTGCTAACCATCACTTGATGTCTGGCTACCTCTGGGAAGCAGTTGAGACCAAGACATGGGTACAAAACAACCTATGCTCTCAAGATGCCTGTGGTTTGGATGGTGTTAAACATGAATGCCTATGGAAGTCAGTGTGGTAAGTATTGTCTAGGTGTACCTGTGTGCAGTGTGGTGGGTGCCCAGGAAGCAGCACCTGCCTTGTCCCAAGGAGGGTATAAAAGTTTCCCAAGGTAAGCCCTGGCCTTGGTCCAGAGGATGATTAAGAGTCCCTGGAAACTAGAGACTAAGAGAAAGATGTGGGCCACAACAGTAGAAGAGTTTTCCAAAAATGCCTGGGAGGTTCCCCCCCCCCCCCCCCCCCCCCCCCTAGCCTTAAACACAGTGAATGACTGTACTTCTAAATCTTGACATCTTAATTGTCCGTACATTGCTCTGAAGCTTGAAAGCTTTAGATTCATTCCCGGGTCCATGACTTGATGGACCTGCCCAGCCTCACTGCTATATGGAATGCTGCTAAGAGCCCACAAGGTGCTCTAAGAGGGCATGTCGTTCTGCTATCTGCTACTCTAAGTGCAATGAGAAAGAAGAGGAGAAGAGGCAAATCGAAAGTGTGCCCTCCAGGATCTTAGTCATTCGGCTCCCAGTAGTTCAACAAATTCCTAGCCAGTTTCTGTCTGAGGGCCGTGGGATATGATAGTAAGCCAAACAGAGATCTTCGTCATGGAAACATTTCCATTCTAGTTAGGGTGAAGCCACCTAAGCTCTACAAGGCAGGGATGTTGTCCCCTGTTCCTCAGTACATCCTTAAGGATGACCTGGACACTACTCAGTGATGGTTAGAATAACTTGCTACCTAAATGGTTCAGCAGTGCCTGTCAGTAAGAAGGAACCAGGGAAAAGCCAAACTACTTTGCTCAAGAGGTCTATTGTGTTGGCTTGTCCTGTAATTGATTTTTTTGGTTATGAAATTATCAGCCAGAGAGAGAGAGAAATTGAATGTACTTTGGCAGGCTTCCCCCCCCCCCTTTTTTTTTTTTTAACAACCTAGGAGTTTTACATTGAGTATGTAAAGGCTCCTATTTGTATCACAACTTGGAATTCTCATGCCAACTGAATTTCAGTGTATTGCTGGCCTGAGTCAAACTTGGAAGTCAGTAGATAATCTAGAAATACATGGTAAAGGAATAAATTTTCTTTTTCTATTCTACTCCCAAGAAATGAAAGAAGAAATAACAGGAAAATGATGTGTTGACTGTGGCATTGAACTAGCCTATCACTAGCTGAGGACTTCTCAGGTCCTTGGTCTCTTCCAGCTTTACTTTTCTAGTGTGACTTGATGTTGGAGCTCTGACTCCCCCCCTGAATATATTTCCCTCTGCTTTGGTAGTTCAAAGGAACAAGAGAGAGCTGTAACTGTTCAGAGTTGTAAAACAGAATGAGACAAAATTGGGTGCTATTGTAAGCTTATGTTAGGTGTGAATTTTGGAAAAAGCTGCTGCAGGGCCATAGAGGGAGCTGGAGCCGGTTACAAGGATGAAGGGTCAAGAGGGGGCAATGGAGGAACTGAAGTGTTGAGACAGTTAGGGGGGAAACACTCTAAGATATGGGTATAGATAGGCAAGAACTTTCTCAAAAGAACTCCATTAACAAACAGGAAATAATTTCCAAGGATTGACAAATGGGATTGCATAAATTAAAAGCTGCTTTACAATAAAGCACACATTCACCAGAGTCAAGAGGCAGCCAATAAAATGGGAAAAAAAATCCTTGCCAATCAAGCATCAGACAGGGCAATATCTAGAATACATATACAAATTAAGCACAACCCCTCAATTATCCAAACAATTAATTATCCAATCAGTTAATAGGCTAATGAACTGAGTAGACAAGTATCAAAATGGCAATCATAAGAAAGGAAAGGACAGTGAGAGCTGGTGAGATGTGGTGAAGAGGAGCCCTTGTTCATGGTCAGTGGGAAATTTCCATAGTGTCACCACTGTGGAAATTGCTATAGAAGCTCCTTATTTGCAGATGGCATGATTTGATATTTAAGAAACAGTATATTTGTAAATGAAATGGAGATCTTTTTTAAAGGTTAAAAACTCATTCAATTTTATCTTACAGGGTTTATACTGAGTTCAGTATTGTATAACTGAATTAATTCAACTGTGAACCTAAAAGTTTTATAGCCACTTTTGAAAGAGATGTATCTTTGCTCCGGAAATTGTTATTGAGTATGTTAAAGCCGTAATGAAATGCTTCTTCTAAAAAATTAAAATTAAGAAAAAAAGGTCCAACTAAAAAAAAAAAAAAGAAAAGAAAAGCTTCTAGAATCCACTAGGAAACTCCTAACACAGTAAGTTGCAGGGTACAAAATCAGTATAATAAAGAAACTGTAACCTCCTTATATACCAACAGTATATTCTCAGAGAAAGAAATCAGGGAAAATGTCCCATTCAAAATAGCACCAAAAAAAGAAAAAAATTTGGTCCTAGGAGTACACCTAACCAAAGAAGACAAAGGCCACTACAGTTGAAATTCCAAGACACTGAAAAAAGAAATCAGAGAAGGCACTAACAGTGGGAAGACCTTCCATGCTCCTGGATTGGCAGGATCAGTATTGTGAAAGTGTCTATACTGCCAAATCAATTTATAGATTTAAGGTAATACCTATCTAGTTTCCAATGTTATATTTCACATAAGTAGAAAAAAAAATCCAAGAATTCATATGGAATCAGAGAAAAAGCCACAAATAGCCAAAGCAGTCCTACATGATAAAAATTCAGTTGAAGATACACAGTACCTGACCTCAAATTATAAAGCAGAGTTATACTAATAAAGAAAGCTTGGTACTGGCATAAAAACAGGGAGGTAGACCAATGGAACAGAGCAGAGAACCTGGAAATAAAATAACAAAGCTGTGTCCACCTAATTCTTGTCAAAAGAGACAAAAACATAAAAGCCATTCAATAAATAGTGTTGGCAAGACTAAATTTCCACCTGCAGAAGAATGAAACTAAATTCACAACTTTCACCTTGTTTAAAAAAAACAAAAACAAAAACAAAAATTCAGGGGCTGGAGAGATGGCTCAGCAGTTAAGAATACTGGCTGTTCTTGCAGAAGAACTGGGTGCAAATCCTAGCACCCATATGGCAGCTAAAAACTGTCTGTAACTCTAGTTCCAGGGGATCTGACAGCCACTTCTCTCCTCTGTGGGCATAGCACAACACAGTTGCACTTATCTATGTGCAGGCAATAGATGCATACACATAAAAAATAAAAATAATAATAAAATTTTAAAAAATCAAAAGGGATCAAAAACCTCAGTTTAAAACCTGAAACCCTGAGGCCAGTCATAGTGGTGCACACCTTTAGTCTTAGCCCTGGGGAGACAGAGGCAGGAAGATCTCTGTAAGAACGAGGCCATCTTGGTCTACATAGTGAGTTCCAGGCCAGCTGGGGTTACAGAGAGACCTTGCCTCAAAAAAAAAAAAAAAAAAAAAAAAAAAAAAAAAAAAAAAAAAAAAAAAAAAAAAAAAAAAAAAAAACCCCAACACAAAAAAAAAAAAAAACCAGCCAACCAACCAAACAACCTCAAAAATGAAAACAAATAATTGGAACCCTGAAACTCCTAGATGAAAATATAGGGAACACTTTAGGACATCATGGTAGGTAAGAACTTTCTGAGTAGAACAGTCAGTGTCACAGAAATTAGCCCTAAGTCTCAGTAGATGGGACTATATGAAATTAAAATTTTCTGCACAGCAAAAGAAGCCCATAGACAGCCTACAGAATGGGAGAAAATCCGACCTGCCACACATCAGACAAGGGGTGAATATCCAGACTGTACAAAGTACTGCAACAATTAAATACCAAGAAAATAACCATCAGCAAATGGGTCAATGAAATAGATATCTAGTTTGCAGAAAAAGAAATACAAGTGGCCAACATTTATTTTAAAAAGTGTTTAACGGCTCTAGTCATCAGAAAAATACAAATTAAAACATCTTTGAGGTACCACCTTATCCTAGTCAGAACAGGTATCAACAAAGAAATCCAAGAACAAATATTGGAGAGATTGTGGAGAAAGAGGAACCTTTATTCACTGATGCTGGGAGTACAAATTAGTCCAGCTATTATGGAAATTAATTCAGAGGTGCCTTAAAAAGTTAAAAATAGAGCTACCATATGAGCTATTTCTTTCCTAGGCATATACCCAGAGAACTCCATACCTTTCTATAAAGATACTTGTACCTCCATGTTTATTGCTGCTGTATTCACAGTAGCAAGAAAATGGAACCAACTAGTTGTCCATCAACACATGAATGGATAATGAAAACCCGGTATATATCCGTATATATGTATATGTATAATGGAATGCTATTCAGTTCTAAAGAAAAATGAGTCACAAAAGTCATAGGAAAACGGATGGGCCTAGAACGTGTACTTTTCAGTAATGTCACCTAATTATAAAGAATAAAAAACAAAGTAAAATAAAAATAAGCTACCATGTTTCCCTCATGTGTAGAGCCTAGTCTATAATGTATACTGTACATTTGTAAGCAAATGCATATATGAGTTTGCTATAATATTTAGAAAGGAGAACAAGAAAGGATAATTTTTAAAAAGCATAGTTTTGTTCCTGTTTTCATGGTGGATATATGAATTCAACTTTCTTGAAGTAGCAAGAACCATTTCTGAATTTCATAAGAATCCAATGTGTTATCCTTTGAGGCAGTGATTTTGAAAATTGGGCTTTCTTTTTAATTCTGGTGATAATTAGTACAATGGGAATTAGACATGACTAGCCACTGAATAGATTTTTCACATTGACCTTCTTTAAAAAGTGGGGTCTTGGTTGTTACATATGTTTTGTGACATGATTTTTTTTCTTTTTTCTTCTGTTTAAAGCTATATCAAAGAATCCTATCATGGTGTTATTTAGTATATAAATTGTATTGCTATACACGTTTTTTTTTTAAAGAAGAAGAACCTAAAAGCTACCAACTATACTACTCTTGATACACATCCAGAAAACTGTAAGACAGCACAGCACAGAGATGTTTGTATAGCCATGTCTATTGCTGTGACATTCACAATAGTCAAAACATGGAACCAGTCTGGATGTTCATCAACAGAAGAATGTATAATGAAAATGTGATGCATTTACATGATGGAATTCTATTTAGCTGTAGCAAAAAATATGAAATGAAATTTGCAGGAAAATGGATGGATCATTATGTTAAGCAGAATAAGCCATTCAAAGGACAATGCTACATTTTTTTCCATGTTTAAGTATGTGTATGTGTATATGTGTGTCTGTATGTGTATATATGTGTAGGTCATGAAAGGAGAAAAGGGACCATGAGAAGGAAAAAAGATCTTAAAGTTGGGGGAGGATAATGGGGTACATGTGACTTAGATACAGAAGGGGAGGTATTATTTCAGAGGAGGAAAGGAACCAGCAAAGGGGGATGGGAGGAATTGGTGGAGGGCAGTAGGGGGAAGCGGGTGAATAAGAGAAGGCATGATAACGTATGTATGAAAATGCCATAATATTATTATTTGTGTGGTAACTTTAAATTTTAGGGACTGGAGAGATGGCTCAGTGTTTAAGAGCACTGGCTGCTCTTGCAGAGGACCGGGGTTCAATCCCCAGCCACCAACATGGTGGCTAACAACGGTCCATAACTCCAGTTCTTAAGGATTCAATGCCCTTTTCTGACCTCTGCAGGCTTTATGTGACATGGGTGTACTTATATACATACAGTACACTCATACACATAAATAAAATATTCTTTAATTTTTAAAAAATTATTTATTTAATAACCACATACTTAGAAGAAGCATTTCATTACAACAGCATTGACATATTCAATAACAATTTTCTGAGCTAAGATGCATCTCTTTCAAAATTATACAATATTGTACTCAGTATAAACCATTTAAGACATAAAATTAAAAGAGGTTTTAACCTTTAAAAAAGATCTCCTTTTCATTAATAAAATACACAGTTTCATACAGAAAAGTTCATTTTCAATGCAATTGACTTTAAGATGTTAGCATATGCGTTTCTAATCTCTATATATCTGATTATTGCTAGTCGTCGGTTACTTTCTGAGCTCCTTGGCATCTGAGCGTGGATATAAATCATCAGGTAGATTTTAATGGTCATGTTTTCCACATCTACTAATTATTAAGGAGCAAGTTTTTATGCTTTGAAGAATTATTTTTTAATCATTTAAAAAATTTTTAATAACTACATGATTAGAAGAAGCATTTCACTACAGCTTTAACATATTCAATAACAAACTCCAGAGCAAGGATACATCTCTTTCACATGTGGGTGCAAGTTTCTAGGTTCACAGTTAAATTAACAGAGTTATATATTATTGAACTCAGTATAAGCCCTGTAAGACATAAAATTGG
>NW_008358490.1:3207399-3209424 GCF_000622305.1 Nannospalax galili
TGTGTGTGTGTGTGTGTGTGTGTATCACACAGAACATCCCAAACCATCTCATTCGACTATACACCCACTTCCCAGATGGCACCCTCCTATAGCCTCCCTCCTTCCACTAGAGCCTTTATACGCCGATATCGCTGCTACTGTCTGCTGTGTTGTCGGCACCCCCAGCCATTCCCCACTACTTGTCCTTCTGGTGAATCTAGTCAGCCTATCTACAGGTCTTTGTTTTAGGAGGGTCAGCTGTTCCTCATCTATCGGTAATCAATTGTCAATATTCCTTTGGATAAGATTGGGGTCTGCTGTTCAATTTCCCAGTTCTATACTGGGTTACTATCTGGGAATCCCTTTGGCCACCCTAGCCAACAACTCAAAAGAAGGTATCACCTGTGTGGCATTGTTCCTTGCTATGTAGCCTTTAGCTATACATATGGATTCCTATGAAATTATATTGGCCCCTTTAATCTTTGGTTATACTTTCCTTTTGGGTGTTTAAGGCCATACAGTTGGCCCAGATAAACCAATTTATTTTTACTCTTAAGATTGTTCGAGGATCTGTTTCTCAGGGGTCACATGGGCTTGGGAGGAGCCCCTGGCTCCTTTCTTTTATCAGTTCTGCCTATGTGAAGATAAGTCAAATGTCCTGTTCAACCATGGCTGGCTTCACTTGGAAGCATGGAGGAAATGATTCCTCTGTGTTGACCCTCCTCTTTGTAGACTGGACACTGGTTCAAGTTCATCTGGTGGGGTCTCCTCGGCCTCCTTGATCAAAGAGGAAAGGTGACCCCCCCACCAATTACAGGACATTTTGAGAGATGCTCATAGTCCCCTGGAACTAGTCGACCTAGGAGGGCAAGGAACAAAAACTGTCCTTTATGTCCCTCTGACCAAATTATTATAGGCCTCAAAATATGTCTGTTAAACATACAAGAAGGTTAGCTGCACCAGTATGGTACTTTTAATTACTGTGTGTCATGTAGATAAATCTTGAGCAAAGGCCAGTTGTTCTCAGATAAACCTTACCTAGACATGTATTTCCTGATCTGCTATGTATAATTTGTCAGTAGGTTGTAGGAGTAATATGGTTCTGTCTGGTTTTCAAAACTAGCTAGGCATTATTTATCTCTCGCATTGTCTCACCCCTCCATCATGGTTTTCCCACTTAAGGTGTCCCCATTTCCCCCCTTTCTCCCTTAATAATACCCTTCTCCTATGGTCCTACCTCTCTTGAGCTCCTTCTTTCCCTTTATCCCCTAGGTTCCTTATTCCCTTCCCTCACCCCTCCTTTAAACTAACCCAATTTTTATCCATATCTCCCTTATTAAGGCCTGTTTCCCACTGTTCTTCTCTTTCAGGTTCTTTCTTTTCCTTTACCTCCCTGTGTCCTTTCCTTTATCCTGGTTCCTGTAGTTATGTCTGATACATACTTACTTATCAGGGTTGGTTCTAGAATCCACATATGACGGAGAACATATGTCGATTTTTTTTTTTCAGTTTGTGTTACTTCACTTAGTATAAGTTTCTAGTTCCATCCATTTACCTACAAATTTCATGATTTCATCTTTTCTTTACATCTGAGTAAAATTTCATTGTAAGGCTGGAGAGTTGATTCAGTAGTAAAGAGCACTGACTGCTCTTGCAGAGGACCCGGGTTCAGTTTCCAGCAACCACATGGCAGCTAGCATCCATCTGTAACTCTAGTTCCAGGGAATCCAACTGCCTCTTCCGACCTTCATGGCATTGTATGACATGGATATACTTACGTACATGCAGGAAATATAACCATACACATAAAAGAATAATAAGTAATTTTTTAACTTTTTTAAAAAATGTATTATTTTTATGTGTATGCATGTATTGCCTGCATGTAGGTAAGTGTACCCATGTCGTGCAATGCCAGTGAAGGTCAGAAGAGGCTGTCAGATTGTCAGATCCCCTAGGACTGGAGTTACAGACAGTTGTTAACTGCCATGTGCGTTCTGGGATTCGAACCCGGGTCTTCTGCAAGAACAACCAGTGTTCTTAACCACT
>NW_008358490.1:3209707-3242825 GCF_000622305.1 Nannospalax galili
GTTTAATGAGGCTCTGCTTTTTGATTCTTGACTTAATTCCTGAATAATTGTTGTCCGGTTTAGAAAATCTTTTCCTACACCTATATCTTATAGGTTTTTCTCAATGTTTTCTTCTAACAGTTTCAGAGTTTCAGGCTTTACTTGAGGTCTTTGATACAATTGGAATTGACTTTTGTGCAGGGTGAAAGATAGGGGTTTAGTTTCATTCTTCTACAGGTGGAGATCCAGTTTTGCCAGCAGCATTTGCTAAACATGCTGTCTTTCATCCAGTGAATATTCTTGGACGCTCTGTCAAATATCAGGTGGCTGAAATTGCATTTACTCATATTTGGGTCTTCGATTTTGTTCCATTGATCTATGGGTCTATTTTTGTGCCAGTACCATGTTGTTTTTATGACTGTAGCTCTGTAATACAGCTTAACATCTGGTATAGTAATCCCCCCGGCATTGCTCTTAGTGCTCAGGGTTGTTTTGGCTATCTGGGGTCTCTTGTGCTTCCATATGAATCTATAGTTTTTTCCAATTCTGTGAAAAATGTCATGGGATTTTGATTGGCATTGTGTTGAATCTATAAATGACTTTTGGTAGGATGGTTATTTTCACAATATTAATTCTTCCAATCCATGAGCATGGGAGGGCCTAAATTGAGGGGGGGGCAATTGCCAGAGAGTTGGTACCTCCCAGTTGTCCTGATGATCTGTGGGGACAGCACTCTTCCTTAGGAAGTTAGGCCTGTGGGCCAGCAGAAAGCCCTGGAAAGATAAGATTCCAGAGAAAGAGGATGAAACCAGATAGAAAAGGGAGAAAAGAAATGGAAATAGGTCAAGGGAGGAGCAGAATGTGCCTCCTATGCAAAGTGGTGGATGGGCTTTCTTGCCAGAGGAAAAACCAGGCTTGACTAAGAACAGGTGGAAAGATGCTGCCAGCTCTTCCTGGTGGGCTGGGCACAGCAGTGGTGCCAGGGAGTGGAAATAGGGTTTTGCCTGCCAATTGGCCGAGAAAGCAGCTGGCTCTGGAGACTGCAGGCCCTTTTCTCCTTGGTTGTAGCTGAATTGTTGGAGTGGTTCCAACCTGAAGGAAATGCACCCAGCTCAGGAAGCTTGCCGAAGCAAAGCATAGGAGATGAACCCAAGTTCTGACAGCTTGCCAGAGTGCCCGCTGTTTCATGCTGGCGAGAACATTCCTTTTGAGAAACTTTTACCATAATGAATTCTGACATCATTGCACTGTCTAGTCAAGAGTGTTGAAATGGATTAAATGACCTCATTTCAAGGGTCTGTGGAAACCCTCGAACCAGGGAAATTCCTTGGCTCTCCTGTTTTAGTTTGCAGTAGAAATTTTAAGCAACACTTTGTTCCAGATATTTAATGGATCTCAGCATTTTAAGGACAAACTAATAGTTTAGAGATATGAAGGCAATCATGTGGGTTTTGTTCATTTCCCTCAAGGGGGGTGATTTCATAGCATTTAGAATGTAGTTCTTGCAAGCTAATTTCCTTTTTCTTCCTTGTCACCATGATTATCCATTTAGCTTACCATTTCTTTTTTCTATTTGGTGGCAAAAGTCAAAGTGATTGGTTGAATAACGTGAGTTTAAGATGTTTGAATTGTTTATTTTTATTTTTTGTTCTATGTGTATAAGTGTATTGCCTGCATGTAGGTAGGTGTGCCCATGTCATGCCAGAAGAGGGTGTTTGATTCCCTGGAATTGGCGTTACAGTTATTAGCTGCCATCTGGGTGCTGGAAATCGAACCCTGGTCCTCTGCAAAAACAGCCAGTGCTCTTAACCATTGAGCCATCTCTCCAGCCCAAGATGTTTAAATTATATAAACAGTTTCCTGAGAAGTGTGCACTTTGGCTTTGGGGGACAGCCTTTGCCCTGATCAGATCTGTGGTTTATATTTGAGTGGAGGGCCTCCTCGGTATTGGCCTCCTGGGGTGCTGTTTCACTTGCACAGGCCACAGATTCTTCAGTTCCTCCAGCAGAGGCCCTGCATCCTGCATGGGAGAAGCCTCATCCAGGCAGAACAGGGAGTTGGGTTTCTCTAGTCATCCTATATCAGGTAGCTGAGGACATTACCATGGGTTACAGGGCTTCTTCACCTGGGTTAATGGATTTGCTTTCCAGTTTGAACCAGTATCTAGGAGTATCTTATTAGCTGTCATCAGTGGAACACACAGAATTGATATGACTTGTGTGTGTGAAATCATTTGCATATTGATGGAACAAAATGCAGACCTGATCTCTTGGAGACATTTTTATTCCTTTGTCTTGAGTTACATTCTGCTTGAGAGCTTATATTTCTTTTACCCAATATGGTAATAGAGTATGGTGGAAAGCTCTCATCGTGCTCCCTTGCCAGGCTTTGAACCTGAGCAAGCCGTTTCACTTCTGTGAGCTAGATTGCCTAGGATAATTTCTAGCTAGAAAATTCTGTGCTTCTCTAACTGTGTAAATAGCTCTTTCTACAAGGAGTACATGGGACACTCCAAATAACCAAATCCTATTTGCAGCCTTCCTAGAGTTATAATATTTAGCTTTGATGTGCTTATTTGAGGTATAATTTCCATATTAGTAAAGCAGTCCTTTTATGAGGATCTTTATGAGGGTCTCTCCAATGGCTGCCTTAGGCATGCCCTGATTTCATACAGTTCAGAGTGCTACCCCTTTTGTACACAGTGGGTGTTTAATTGGTGATTCTGAAATAAAATTGGCTCCAAGAGCCATTCCCATTCCTTTTCAGCTGTCACTATTTCCTCCCTACCAGGATTCTTAAGAGTACCACACTTCAGTCCAGAGCAGTGCAGTTTGTTGCCTGTGCACACAAATACATAAAAACAAATGAAGGGGCGGAGTATCTTGTATGTCCCAGGGCCTATTCCCTCATTTTTGTTCATGACTCTCTGTTAGATTTTATTAGTGGTGCTCGGAGTCCTGAGCACAGGCTTCTCTTTTTATGCCACCAGAAAGTTCCTGATCTGTTATCATCTGATCTGGGTGGGTGAGAGGGCTTGGGAGTATTTATGTACCGGGGCCATTAAGCATTATCTTAAAGTTCTGGACTGTTCTTGTGAATGAGAATCCTGAGAAGTCATGTAGGCCAAAGATGTGAATCAATTGCCCTTGTGAGTGCTTGTAACTTACAGAAGACACATTTTTATTTAATACCTTTGCATGATTTAAAATGTCATCCAAAACGAGAGCCAAATACTCTGAGCATCTGTCACAGCCTGCGGAAGCTGGCTGACAGGTTTGTTACCAGCTGACCTGTTCTGTGGCTTTTTGGAAAGATGAGATGTGTTCTGATAGTGTGTTATAAATATCACTGGGTTATGTCATAGGTGGTGGCAGCACTTAATGTAAAGGGAATGGGTGGGAGGAATGGCTGGAAAGTGTTCCCAGCCAAAGAGACCGGACCTAGCACTCTGACAAGTGGGGCCGGGGTCTATTGGCCAGGTTGTTACCTAAGACTGGGTTGTCCCCAATGAAATACCTCGCTAGACGTGTCTGTGGGACACATTGGGCAGTGGGTGGAGCCTATTCTCATCCATGCAGGAAGCCCAGTATTAGTCA
This sequence comes from Nannospalax galili, assembly GCF_000622305.1. NCBI lineage: Eukaryota > Metazoa > Chordata > Mammalia > Rodentia > Spalacidae > Nannospalax > Nannospalax galili. The sequence goes on from NW_008358490.1 coordinate 3,213,283, forward strand.
TCACACACTTGCTCTCAGAGGGGCTTCTTTTTGTCATCACAGAGTTGAAGGCAGGTCATTTGATGGATTTACTAGGCAGTGATATATGATCTGAAAGATGCAGAGTGATTAAGTGATGGGGTCCCTCGTTTTCCATATCTTCTCTCTTTATCCTGCCCATGAATATGAGCAAGGAACCTTATCCACATTGTATGCAGTGCCTTGCTGATGTCCTTACCCACTGCCCAGTGTCACCATCTTCCTTTAAGTGAAAATACTGATTCCAGTCCCACTCTAGGAGGGTCATTGTGAGTTTGAAAATTTGGAAGCAGACTCTTACTAGATCTCTCTCCCTCCTCCTCTTCTTCCCCCTTCCCCCCCTTCCTCCTCTTCCCCCTCTTTCTCCTCCTCCTCCTTCCTCCCCTCCCCCCTTTTTTCCTCAGAACATATTTTTAGGTTTTTGCTTCTTTCAGGAATTCGATTGGGTTAAAAGTACAAGAAATCCTCAATTGTAGGTCAGTTGCCCAGAGACAGACAGACATGTGCAGAATAATCATTTCCTTGCAATCTAGCCAGTAGTTTTTATATAGACAAAATGCATTGAAATCTGTGTATAAAATATTTGATTTTAATACATGCCAGATGGAAACCCTGTCAAATTCTGTGTGCACACAGGAACTTGACAAGAGGAGTCGGGAGATTCAGAGAGCTTCTCAGAGCTGTGGAAACGAGAACGACACAGAACCTGCGGATGGTAAGTGTGACTGATGACTTGGTTGAGGCCCCCAGGGTGTTTGGTCCACATATGTTTATGGTTCCATGTGTCTACATATTCTGTGTATGTAAACAGTGACTCGCCCATTTAAAGTGTACTTTTAAGCATTTTAGCATATTTAATACTTAGTTTTAGAACATTTTAATTTATCTGAAAAGAAATTCTATGCTCATTGGTAGTCTATGCCCATTCTTCCCTTCCCTAGTTCCTGTTGGTCACCTCTCAAGTTTCTGTTTCTATGGGTCTGCCTATTTTGGACATTTCATATGAATGGAGTCCATACAGTCTTTTATAACAGCTCCCTTCATTTAGCATAATACATTGAAGAGTCCTTCATGTTGCAGCAATTATTAGTGTTTTGTTTTCATTGCCAAATAATACTCTATTTTTTGATATGCCACATTTTATTCACCCACTTTTTTTCAGTTGACTAACACTGGAGTTGTTTCCACTTTGGGTTATTGTAACTAATGCTGCTGTGAGAACATTTATGTACAAGTTTCTGAGTGGACATAGGTGTCCTTTTTACTTCTATGTTTGGGAGTAGAAACAGTGGGCCATCTTGTTGCTGTGTTGAATGGTTTGAGGAGCTAGCATTGCTTCTCAAAGCAGGTGCCCCTCCGTACATTCCTGCCAGCAGTTAGCAGGGCCCTGGGTTTTCACACCCTAACCAGCATTGGAATTATCTTTTGTTTGTAACTGTCCCAGTGAGTGTGCGGTGCTGCTGCATAGTACTTTTGATTTGTATTTCCCTGATGGTCAGTGATGCTGTGAGCATTTTGCCATGTGCTTGGTGACAGTGTTCTCTTGAAGTATACCCACTGCATACTAAAGCAGGTGGGACGAGGCCCTCCTGGATGCTGGTGTGTGGAAGGGTCAGCTGTGTGCTTATGAGTCATGTTAAATCCACGTAGCACAGTATAGGTGAGATCTTGAAGGACTAGCTGTTTGGGTAACTATATTGACCATAAAACTTGAAAAAGAAATACAAAAATGGTCTATATTATATGAACTGTATGTAGCTGAATGAGCAAAGAGATGAAGGCCTGGTACTTAGTAGACTAATAAATGTCCTAAAATTGTCATTTCTTCTGTCTTTTGTCATCCTTGTTATTGCCCTCCTTTGATCATGGGTGCTTAATTGTCATTGGGGAATGTCCAGTTGGGCAAGGCTAAGAGATTCGTGTCATAAGAAATGAAGCTCGACTGTCACATGACATCTCCAGGGTTTCAGATAGGATTTATAGGGCTAGGCAGCTAAACTGTAGGCTTGTAGATTATGCTGTTGAACCAGATGAGGAGCTTTATACACACACACACACACACACACACACACACGCACACACGCACACACACACACACACACCTCCCACCAAGAGCTTATTGGATCTTCAATATTTTATATTGGTCTAATTATGTGTCTTACATTCAAACAAAGCATTTTGATTTTTTTTTTTTTTTTTTTTTTTTTTTTTTTTTGGTCATTTTGGAACAGGGTTTCCCTGTAGCCCCAGCTGGCCTGGAACTCACTATATAGACCAGGCTGGCCTCGAACTCAGAGATCCACCTGCCTCTGCCTCCCAAGTGCTGGGATTAAAGGCGTGTGCCAAAGCATTTTGATTTTTAGGGTCCTTTAAGGGAAAAGAATATGCAATTATATAGGTGAAAATTGTTGCCAGATATCTTTTCTCTCAAACTGACTTATTCTTAGCATTCAATAAAGCTTCTCCACTGATCTGTTTGAATTGCTTTAAAGTCACATTGAAAAGGTCAGTGTTTCAATATGGCTTAAATATGGGTATTTATGTTGATGCTCAAAGACATAAATAGACAGATAGATGATAATCAATGGATAGATATCTATGGCAGGAAGATCTTCCATTGTTTTCCTGAGGTGGCCAGGAAGGAGCCTCCTAAAACCTATGCAGTGGCTGGAACTGCCCTTGGACATCTCAGCTATGAGCTGATGGTGTTGACATGAGGGGAGATACTTCCCACTTTGTCACTTTGAGGTCCAAGTGTGTCTTTGCTGTCAGTTGATGATTGTCAAGTGACTTAAACTGTTTCTGATCCCTTAGGTGCTTAACAGAAAAGGCATGACAGCATTATCTGAGGAAATGTGGTTTTTGTTTTGTGGTGCTAGGCATGGAACCCAGAGTCTCAGTGATGCTAGGCAAGGTCTCTGCCATTGATCTACAACCTCAGAAAATTTCAACAGAGCAAAGCTAGAGCAGGGCCAAAGAATCTGTTTCTAACCTTTCCACAAGTGATTCCTTACCTCCAGAAGCACCTCCTGGCTCTTTCACTGGTGTCTTTCATTATGAAGGATACAAGAAAGCTTCTCCATCCATTGATAAGACACTTCCCACCAGCCATCATTAATATATAACTATATAATTCATTTTAGATGGTAGTGATTGCAACTTTACGATTTGTTTATGAGATGGTAAATTGGTTTAAAAGTATATTTGGGGCTGGAGAGATGGCTCAGCAGTTAAGAACACTGGCTGTTCTTGCAGAAGACCTGGGTTTGAATCCCAGCACCCACATGGCAGCTAACAACCGTCCATAACTCCAGTTCTAGGGGATCCGACGGCCTCTTCTTCCAAAGGGCATTGCACGACACGGGTGCACTTACCTACATGCAGGCAATACACTCATACACATAAAAAAATAATAATAATAAATAAATAAATATTTTCAAAAGTATATTCACAGTAATTCCACTTCTGGTTACTTGTGCCAAAGATTCTAAACAAAGTTTTAAGCACAAACTTGTACATGAATGCCATATTTCCAACAGTCAAAAGAGGGAAACAACCTGAATGTCTGTAATCTGAATGGATAAACAAAATTGGGTATGCCCATCTTATTCAGCAATAAAGGGGGTAAATGAAGACTAAATAGACAACATGAATGAAACTTGAAAGTACTACACTATGTAAAGGTAGCCAGGCACAGAAGACCCATATGATCATTTCTCTGAAATGTGCTAAACAAGTAAATCCATAAGACAGAGCACATATTAGCTATTCTCAGGGTTTGAGAGGAGGGGAAAATGAGAAGCTATTGCTTCAAGGCTATAGGGTTTCACTCTGGGGTGATGAAACTGCACTGGAACTGGGTAGAAGGTTGCACAACCTTGTGAATGCACTAAATGCCATTGGGCTGTGCACTTTAAAATGGTCTCATAATGGGGGTGTGTGGACACAGACACAAAGACAGAGAGAGAGAGAGATTCCTTTTCTTTTAATGTTTATTTTTCAGCTACAGTGAGTGAAGGGTGTTTGTGATAGTTGAAGCTTCTAGCAGAAGCCATTAGCTCATATGGCTGCAATGAAATCAAAATGAAGCAATAATGGAAGGTTTGGAAAACAGCTCAGGAACTGTTTAGGTCCTAGAAGTCGTGTTCTTATGAGATCTTTACAGATGGCTCAGTTGGGGATGATCTGAGCGTATTTAATTTCACAATTTTTATAGACATTTAGGCAGTGGGTCCTACATGGGAGTCATCAAAAAGATTTACCTTTTCCCAGTGGCTATCAGAAGCCACCAAGCTAGTGATTTGGTTACATTTAAGTTTCCTTAGGGAGCTTTAACAGGTTTCATATGGATGAAGCTTAGGAAAGTTTTCTTTTAGAACAAATTTATTTAAACATTTCCTTCTCTGGGAACATGAGCATTTCTTATATCTTCCAAAGAATACAAAACTTTTAGAAAATCCTGCTCGTTCAAGTTTTATTTTGCCATCTCTGGCCGATCAAGGGTAGTCTGGAGTACCCTGGGATTCAGGGATTCTGTTTGAAGTGTGTGTGTGTGTGTGTGTGTGTGTGTGTGTGTGTGTGTGTGTGTGTGTGTGTTTGTGTGTGTGTGTGTGTGTGTTTGTGTGTGTTTGTGTGTGTGTGTCTTCACCACTGTAAGAGTATGAGCCTTAATCAGCAAGACACTTCTTAGACTACCCTCTCATTGCTCGCTTGGGCTATAGTTCTAGGCAGTAGAGTTCCAGAGGGCTCAGGAAAATGTATTGACCTATACTCACTTAGGATAAGATCTGGGTGTTTCTAGGTTTTTACAGGGGGCTGGGAGAAACCCACTGCTTTGCAGAAGGGTCTTTCTCACCAGACACTGTAGCCTCTACTTTGCCTACCCTATCAGAAAGGCTGGCTAGAGCTTCTGAGCTGAGAGGCCCAGGATGGGCTCAGAATAGGGCACCTAAGTACTAGGTCCTGGGGTGGGCCCATGTGAGGCCTGCCCATGTGCTTCTGAGGAGGACATTTTGAATATCTGAAGTGTACATGTGACAGTGCAGAGGGTTTTTTCAACAATACCATCATTAAAGTTGAGTCCTGGCTTTTCTCCAGGTTTGAGCTTTAGCAGGCATCTGCTACGAGGTGATGAAAATATCTGCAGTTCACCTGCTGTTTCTTGAGCTCTTGTGAAAGGGCTTAGCTACATGTTTAGTTGTTTCAGGTATAAAGCATGTTTAGTGTTCGGGGGTGTAATGTAGATAGGGCAGTATGGGGAGTTCATTAACCTTTTAAAAAATGCTCAAATATCTTAGGTCATATTTTCTTCTTTTGTCATAAACAGGTACAATTTTCATCATAAAAGAGAACATTTTTCATTCTAAGCATTGGAGTGGGTTCCTCAACCAGTGACGACTGATAGTGAAGAATGATAGAGAATAGATTCATGGTCATGCCTCTCTTCCTTTGTATTCCCAGACAATAGCCAGGCAGTTGGCGGAGATCTTGTTGCGGGGTATGTGTGAGCAGAGCTACTGGAATCCCCTGGAGGATCCTCCATGCCAGTCCCCTCTGGATGACCCTCTCCGGAAAGGAGCAAACACCAAAACCTACACACTCCCGCGCAGAGCCCGCATCTACTCAGGAGAGAAGTATGGTTGTTGGTATCCTGGGCTGGGGGCTCTGGGATGGGAAGGGAATGTGAGGCTGTTCAAGGCAGAGTAGAGAAGCACAGGGTATAGTTCTCCCCTTCAGGAGCATCAGCTAAACAAGTCTCATCAAGTTTCCTTGTGATACGTCACTCTTCATAGCTCCAGCAGATGTCTGCATGCTGGGAACATTAGAGGTAGGCAGTCCTCCCCTCAGGGCTGTCTCCTTTCTTTGTGAGTCTTTTGGATTCTTACTTTGCTATCACAAGATCCCCAGCATTACACAGCAGTCGGCAGTATTCCTTTCTTTAGCAATTCCTTCATCTTTTTAATCTTGTTCTAATTTGGCTAGATAAAGACAATCATTTGCCGGTGACTGGAAAGTGATGTCTCTTTAGAACCTCTTTGTTATTTAAGATTTTTAAATTTGGGCCTTGGTTTCCTTGGAGACGGAGTATCTGCCTTCTCAATCCTGAGCCTTCCCTGGGTCAGGAGGACAGAGGATGGAGAGGCAAGAAGGACTGGGAGATGAGAATATTTGTTTACTCGTTCATACACTTCCCTGAAGCTGTTCCCTCTTTGTCTGAAAGGACAAGGCTTGATGGCCTTTCTAGATCTCTTCCTGGAAGAAGGGGACACTGGTGAATGAATGTGGTGGACCTTGTTAGTGTTACCAAACTGGACAAGGGACTGAGAGACTGCCCACTGCCACATCCAAAGCCCCAGAGAACATACTGGGAGAGGGGCTCCTGATTTCCTGAGGGACATCTGAAAACGATGCTGTGTCTTCCAAAGGCTGTGGCCTTGACCCTAAGCTGACCCCTGGTTTCTCTCCCTTGTAGTCACTTTCATCAGGATTTGTATTTCTTATGTGGATTTGGACAAAGGAATGCAGTCTTGGCTTTTTCTTTGGATTATTTTATTTTAATTTAGTTTTAACCTCTGTTTTCTAGCCTTGCTGAACCATGAGTGTGCCTAATGCTACAGGCCATGCTTCCTTTATAGCCTTTATCCGGCGTGGTGAAACATCTATTCTGGCAGCTCCCAAACTCACTGTAAAAGTGCCAGTTCCTTCATGGTGAACTATCTAGAGGCAGATTGAGAGTCATATTTTAAGTGATATTTACATCTTCAAAACAAACCCTAGGTTTGTTTCCCACTTTAGATGCTTCCTAATAGCCAAGATACCAGGTACATGAAGGATCTGGGGCCTTACCTCATCCCCACCCCTGGTTGGAGCTCTCCCCTAACGTTGCCTCAGAGCTGTTTCCCTAGCTGCTTGGGCTGTGGTTGTCTTCTGACACTACCATGATGTCATCATCCCACCTGTTTAAGGAGAATTCCAGGTCAAGCACAGATTCAGATAATAGTCTAAAGGAATCATTCTCAAAGTGAGTTACACACTTCATTTCTACCACGTACACATGGTCAGTTTGGTTTTAACCTGTTTTGTTGGTTATAATTCACATATTCTGATTTCACGGACTTAAAGTGTATACTCAGTGGCTTGTGGTAAATCCATAGTTATGCATCTATCACCATATTCAAGTCTAAACCATTTCACTACTTCAAAAATAGTACCCAGCACTTCTAGCTGTCAGCCCTCTCCCCAGTCCCCTGAATTCCTGTGCATCTTCATATCAGCTCACTCATTGCTGCCGTAAAAGAAGTGTAGTCATGGTGTTCGTAGGAATTTGGGTAATAATGCTGTCTTAGCAGTGTTGCATTCTCTGATCTGGGCAAGAAATGTTCTATTTATACTTTTCAGACTCTTCAACAGTGATTCATAGTTTTTAGAGTTATAAGGTTTGTTTCTTTTGTTAAATTTATTCCTAATTTCTTGATGTGTTTGTACAATGCTTCCTTCCCCTTTTTCTTTTGGAAAGAGTGTTGGCGATAGAGCTCTGAGCCTTGCACAGAGCACTTAAGCAAGTGCTGTTCTACTGAGTTACTTCCCCAGCCCCATAGCTCTTTTGGTGCTATTATCACTGGAATTATTTTCTTTTTTTAAAAAAAGGATTTATTTTATGTGTATGAGTGTTTTCCATGTATGTATGTAAGTGCACCACATGCATGCAATACCCACAAAGACCAAAGAGGGAGTCAGATCCCTTGGAACTGGAGTTACAGGTGGCTATTAGCCTCTATGTGGGCCAATCCAGGTCCTCTGCAAGAGCAGCCAGTGCTCTTAACTGCTGAGCCATCTCTATCCCTTGGAATTGTTTTCTTAATTTCATTTTTTATTTATTTTTATTCATCTTTTTGAGATGGGGTTTCCTTGTAGACCCACCTGACCTCGAACTCACTATGTACGTAGACCATGCTGGTCTTGAACTCACAGAAACCTGCCTGCCTCTGCCTCTGAATGCTGAGATTAAAGCCCTACGTCACCACACCCAGCTTAATTTTGTATTTTTTGACTGTTCACTCACTGCAAGTATATGGAAGAAGAGTTGATCTAGAATACTGATAACATGGATTATGATCTTGCTGAATTTGTTGCTTATCAGTTTTTTAGGTTCCTTAGGACATTCTATATAAGATCATGTCATCTGTAAATATAGTTTTGCTTATTTCTTTCGAGGCTGGCTGCTTTTTAATTTCATTTTCTTCTCTAGTTGCCTGGCTAGAACCTCTCATGAAATGCTGAGTAGAAACAATAGCAATCATCCTTGTCTTATTCCTGATCTTAACCCAGGAAAGCATCCAGTCTTTCAGTATTAGTTATGGTATTTGCTATAGGTTTCTGTAGATGCCCTCTGTCAGATTGAAAATAATTCTTCCTATTCTTAGTTTCCTGAACTTTTATCTGGAGTATTGGATTTTGACAGATACCTTTTCAGTATCTATTCAGCTAATCATGGAGTTTTTATCCTTTACTATTGCAGTGCATTTCATTAATAGATCTTCAGGTGTTGAATTAAGTCTTGTATTCCTGGGATACATCCTATTAGATCATAGTGTATAATTTTAAATTTATTTCTGGATTCTAGATGTTAGTATTTTGGAGATTTTTACACCTGTACTTGTAAAAGATACATTGTTCTGTAGTTTTCTTGCAATATCTTTGTCTTTTGAGGTATCTGCATAATTCTAGGCACATGCAAAGAGTTGGGTGTGTTTCTTTCACTTCTGTTTTAGAAAAGAACATGAAGAGTTGTATTCAGGATCTTGGCTCTGCATGGCTTCATGTATGAGCTTTAGTATTCATGTCTTCCTGTAAATTTGTCTATTTCATTAGAGTCTGCTGATTTGCCACCACATCACTGTTCTTATTGTAGGGGTCTGTTTCTTTTTCCTGCAGAGTTGGTTTTGCATCCTATCTTTCCTTTGGTCTTTTCTCCCTTTGCAGAGGGCATTCTAACAATTTCTTCCATTTTATTTATTTTTTTGAAGAAACAACACTCAGTTTTGTTCATTTTCTCTATGAGAATTCTCTCCTGTATATTTCATTCATCTCTATGCTAATCCTTGTAACTTCCTCAGTCTTTCGCATCCTATGTTTACTTGGAAATATTAGCAAAGAGAGAAAATCCACTGGGCTTCCACTTGTTTGGAGCCACCTTACTACCAAGGCTGGGCTTTCCATCAACCCATGGGCAGTGTGGCAGGATATCACTACCATCTCAGGTGTGCTCATGGGCGCTGTGAGGGAATCCATATATGATGGATTCACTTTGGCTGGTAGTCCCAGATTCGCCCTTTCTGCTCAGACTTGTAGTTTAGGTTAGGGCTTCTTGAACTTCTTCCACTAGCAACCCCTTTCATCTGAGAAATTTTTATGCAAATCAAAACATGTACTGATAATACATCATCAAGAAATTTATTTTAATATGATTATTTAAGACCAAGCATAGTGGCGTACACCTTTAATCTCAGTACTCAGGAAACAGACGCAGACAAATCTCTGTGAGATTTAAGTTAGCCTGGTCTATATCTTGAGTTCCAGGCCATCTGGGGCTATGGGGTCCTCTGTCGCGAAAGAATTTAAAAAAAAGAAATCACAATAAGTAAATAAATTTCAAAACTTTAAATAAAACAATTATTTGATCTACATATAATTTTACCATTTATTAAAGGTGAAATCAGATTTGTATATTAGTGAGATGTGCTTATTTTTCATGTAAAGAATTAAATCTTAGCTGAATATTTGTGGACATAGGACATCAGCATTTTTCAGAGATTATCAGTATTTTGGTTTTATAATCGTAAATCCTGAGAATACAACTTTGCAAAAATATATAGAACAAAATGGTAGAAATATGTTGGGGCCATTTCAGAAATTATTGGAAATTGTGTCCTAATCCCAAGACCAAATTCATTTAACAGTTTTTGGGGTTTTTTTGAAACTCAAGTCAGCAACTCAAGCAATAATTTTTAAAAATCAGACATTCTAGCATAACATAGTCTAGTTTGATACATGCTGAGGAATGGCAGTAGAAAAATTTTAAAGATCTTTATTTTCCATAATTAACCTATTATGTTTCTGTAGAACAGGAAACTTTGTATGTGTAGCTCAAACACTACAATTAGTGACACACTGACTGTGTGCATGTTGTGTGTTCAGAATCAAGGCTGTTGTGATGCTCTGTGGTGCCAGAAAGACCTTGGGTTCATTTGTTTGAATCTGAATTAATTTTTGTTCCTTACATTTTAGAAACCGTTTATCATTGCCACATTTTTTGAGATCCCCCAAATTCAGTTACATGACCCAGTGGTTGGACTCATGATCTAAGAGTCTGTGGATTAAGAGATTCAGATTCTTGCAGTCCAGCAGAGGCCATCCAGAATGTTGGTCAGAATGGGTACAGCTGAAAAACAAACCTGCCAGGAAGCCCTGCCCCACTGCACCTGGGCATGAGGTGGAAACTGCTTGTTCTCTGCCAGATAACTTGAATTTTGAAGAAAAATAAGGTGTTGAAAATCCTGGGCAGAGAAGGGGAGGACCGTCTGTCATAGGCCTTTGTTCCTTTTCTTCTGGGTCTTTCTGTGAGGAATTTCTTCTTCTTTGGCTATTTATTTTTAGGGTCAGCTTTTTATTAGTATCTAACAGACATAGGGAAAAATATGCAAATGAAAAGCATAAAAACAAGCAGTTTGACATGAAGTCAACTAAAAAGCAGAAAGAAAGAAAAACGTAAAAATGGAGATTTGGGGCTGGAGAGATGGCTCAGTAGTTAAGAACACTGGCTGTTCTTGCAGAAGACCTGGGTTCAAATCCCAGCACCCACATGGCAGCTAACAACTGTCCATGACTCCTGTTCCAGGGGATCCAACAGCCTCTTCTGTTCTCTGCAGGCATTGCACAACACAGGTGCACTTACTTATATGCAGGCAAATACATGCATACACGTAAAATAAAAGTAATAAAATATTTTTTTTTTTTAAATGGAGATTCGGTCAGGTGAGCATGTGTGTGATAGCATCCTTTTCAAGAGGCAAGCAGTGCCAGAGCCCCAGAGACTTCTTTGTACAATGATTAGTGTGGCTTTTTTTTTTTTAAAAAACTTTCTCTGTATGTATGTGTGTGTGTGCGTGCGTGCGTGCGTGCGTGTGTGTGTGTGTGTGTGTGTGTGTGTGTGTGTGTATGCATACCTAGAGATCAGAGGGCAGTTTGCCAGAGTCAGTTCTTTCTTTCTACCATATGAATTCCAGGGATCAAACTCAGGTTTCAGACTTGACAGCAAGTGCCTTTACCTACTGAGCATCTTCTTGACCCTCTGGCTGGTTTTTAAAAGCTGTATGTCAGGCAAGGTGGCAGCTATACGCTCAGCATTCAGGAGGCTCATATGGGAAGAACATTTGAGCCCAGGACTTAGAGACCAGCCTGGAAAACTTAGTAAGACCACATTCCAAAATAAATAAGCCATTGTTGCATTGTCTCAGCATAGTGAAGAAAAAGAAATTTATGTAAATGAAATAATAAATTATATGTTCATTCATGTTTAACTTTTGTCCGATGCCATATTTGAAAGCTTCACCCATATTTTTGCATGTAGCAGTAGTTCATTTTCAGTCTTTCATGCTATTCTGTTCTGTAAATGTCCCCAAGTATGCGAATCTGTTCTCCTTATGATACCTGTTGAGTTTGCGAGGAGTAGAAGCTGTGGTGCTGTGCAGGTTCTGGTGCACGTCTCAGCATATATTCATGTGTATTTCAGCGAGGTGTAGTTTTCCTTTTATCCTTGTAAGAATATTTGCAGCAGCATAGATAATTAAATGCGTATTAGACTAGAAGATTAGCACAAGCAAAGCTGGAGATTAAAAGTCACTATTAGACCTGCTAGTGCCTGATGAAAAGATGTTGAATGAGTTCCTGTGAGTGCTGGCTTGGGCTGACCCCCTGGTAGCCACAGAAAGAGGCATCTCCACTGAGCAATGGATTTTTGTCTGGGCCTCCTGGTAGCCTGGGCAGAGATTTTGGTAGGCTGGAGTGTTAATCAAAGTGGAAAGGCAAGGGACGTCCCCAGGTTAGGGTGACTTTTTGCTGGCTGAACCAACTGGTCTCATTGCAGTCATCATGCAGAGAGGCCTCTCCCTCCCTAGCAGTGCAGGAGCTAGTGTCAAGTAAGATGACAAGCCATGTGGAACTCACCTGATCCCTGCATGAGGGGCATGCTTTCTATGTTATGAGGTGGATATTGACACATGTAAGTTGACAAAGAAAAAAAAGAGTTATGGGGAAACCCACATGTCCTTCAGATTGGGCCAGCCAATCCCTGCCATCAAAGTTCTCTCAGTTACTGATTAGAGTCCTCCTTCTTCCCTGGTGCCCTCAGCTAGACCTTGAAGTTGCACCAGCTCCTTATGGGCAGACAGCTCAATGCCACTCCTACACCCACATGTTCTCAGTGACTCCTCATGGTCACTACCTTTACCAGCCATCTCATTTCCATGCAGTAACATCAGGCAGCAGGAAAGCTAATATACAGTTGGATAAGGTTGGCCTAATTTCTTTGGTGTGCTTGTTTTCAGCACATACAGCAATCTGGAGAACATTTAGAAAAGAACTGTTACCCTGCGGCCCTGGAAAGACATGGTTACTGTTGGCACATCAGGATTCTCACTCTTCTTCCTTGTGTCTTTTATAACACCGCATAATGCATTGGTGAATTTAACTGAGTTTGCCTGGGGATCACCCCTGGAGTTGGTAGCGTGAATGGGCTGGGCCTGCAGCCTCTCACCTCCTGCTGGCTCATGGGAGTTAGCCCTTTTGTCCCTCACCCTGCCCTCTATGCAGCTTGCCCTGGGTCTAGCACTCCATCTAGAGTCTTCCCCTGAAGCTCTGAGGCCTTAGAGCAGAAAATATCACAAAAGGAAGGTCCCAATAGCTTTGACCATCATCTGCTTTGGGATCCAGACTTGTGTGAGCAAAGAAGAGAGAAGTGGACAGAAATGGGTCTCAGGAAGTCTTAACTGTTGAGAGAGAACTTTCCAGTGTGTGACTTTCAGGCATGTCTTCCACGGTTCTTCTGGTTCTTTCCTTCCACCTTCCTGTTCCCAGCCCTGGAACTTGCTAGTGCCCAACCACCTGCCCAGCAGGGAGGGCCCAGGAAGTGGAATTAGACTCAGTTAATGTGCCCCTTGTTAGAAACTCTGGTAAAAACAACACAACCTAGCATTTAAGCAGGCTAGATGGCTCAAATGGAATTTGGAGATTATCCATGGACTGAATTGGCTGGTGTTAAGTCATAATTAGCATGGCTTTCTCTCTCTTTTCAATTAGTCTGAACAATGCAGGACTGGCTAGCCAGGAGAGAAATGGTTAGGGTTACTGCTTTATTTATGAGGTCCCAATTACATGTGAGTACAGCCAGGATATCAGGAAATAATTTACTGCCCCCCCCCCAAGCACTCTTGGTTCTGAGCCTTTAGATTTTCCAAATTTAAGGAGAAATATTCCATTTTGCTAAAAGCCCAGATCACCATAAGCTGACTTCCAAAAGAAGCAACTCCTAGCCCAGAATCCCACTGCACCAGGCCAGCCTTGCCATGACTGAGCTCTGCAGAAACCCCTGCAGGTAGAGGTCTCCAGAAGGACCAGGCACTGTACTTTCCATCCCACTTCCAGTGTCCTCTGATGCCACAGAAGCATTGCCAACCTTAAAGAGAACAAGGATTTATAATTATCTGGAAAACGTGGGGTTTGCTTTTTTTGTTTAGGAGAGGAAATCTCAATTAAATGACATATTATCCCAAGAAAATGTAAATTTAGTCCTTATTTAGTCATCTTCAAAATAGACGGGATTTTTTAAAACCAAGTTTATTTTTATTTATCATAATAAACTCGTTTTCAATTATCTGAAAAAAAAGTTGAGTTTGGCCAGTTGGTGATAACATTCAGAATTCTACTCCAAAGAGTGTAGAGCTTTAGAGGAGGAAGAAAAAAAAAAAAAAGCTGCATGTCCTTAAAAGTGCTCTCAGCATACAAAAATAGGATCTAGAGGGTACAGATTGGGGTAATGTTTGGGTTTTTATTGTTTTCTAATCCTCAGCAACATTGAGCTTAAAGTTTTTTCTTTTAATCCAAGATTTTAGAGTTCAGCCAAATACCATAAAATAGATTAACAAGACAGCTCATGCATACTGCCCCAGAATGAAACGTGTGTTTAAGTAAGATAACTCACTAAATTCTTAAGGTATTAGGGAAATTATTCAAACTCCAAAACTGCTTTCAATCTCTTATTTCATCAAATGACAAAATAAGATATGGCAATTAACAGGAAGCAGGTAAGAAGAGGACTGTTTAGTTTGCTCTGTGTGCTCATACTGGGTGGAAGCAAAAGCCTGTATTATTTACATAACACCATTTTTGTAGTGATTGCAATTTCTGCCTCTGTAATAGGTACATATGTTATTTGGGCTTTTAACTTGGATTTTTACAGTTTTATTTCACCCTTCTGCTTGCCGTTAAGATGTGTAGCTGAAATGTATTAATTCCATGGATTGCCATAGAAATAAGCAAACTAATTCAAGTGTCCAACTTATACAGTAATTTTCACGTGTTCTATAAAAAATCCGAGATGCTTTTAGCATTACATTCTGCTTGTAGTCATGTGTCTTGTGTTATTTCAAAACTGCCATATATCAAAGATGGTTTTTTTTTATGCAGCATTTTTTGTCCTCAAGAAAATACTGAAGAGGCCCTGTTGTTACTGCTGATTAGTGAATCAATGGTAAGTGCAATGTGATTTTCATTGTTCTTTCTCTTGTCCCTAGAGTCCCTTCCTTGCTCTGGCCAGTACCTCAGTATGGTGATGCATGGTCTGGAGAAAATACTTTCTAGAAGGAATACCTAGGTAGGAAAAACCAGCAGTGATATTTAAAAGGACATTTCTTAATTCTTGGACTGGTTAACACTGTCCCTTGGTCATCTCAAGCAGTTAAAAGGGTTCCTGGTTTATCATCCATCTACCAAATGTTGATTGGATACCGGTGCATGCACATAAATACATAGAACTGAAATTCTACATGTGGAAACTCTAGTGACAATGACTTACCAAGGAAACCTAGCAGGGGAAGCAGCCCAGAAGGAACCCCTTTTGGTCTTCTCAGTATGCCTGGCTTGAGAATGAGTGCTCACTTGGGACACATCCACCTCTGCTTTCCCTGGCAGGATCCAGATGAAACTGCCTGGTTCCACCCTGTTTTCTCTGCATACCTGATCTGGCCCTACAGAGTCTCAGGCTGTGGTAGTGCCCTCCTGTTGGTCAGCTCTGCTTTGTGAGGGTGTTCTGGCCAGATTATCAGATTCCTTAGAAACCCTTTCTTAGTGTTTGACCAGGGTATTGGATTTTGGTCTTCACTGCATTGCTTATTATCTGTTGAACTTCTGGTCTGGCTTGAAGATTCTGGCCATGGCTTAAGCCTTGGGGATGCTGCACTGTATGTAGTAGTTAGGACTGCTGCAGGTAGATGATGTGTGCTAAGTACTTGAGCAGAAAAACAGGTTCCTAGAGCTCGAAAGGACTCAGGGGCCTCCTGTCTACCCCTCTTCTTTTTATAGAGGGACCTGAAGCCAGAGTAAGCAAATGCATGCCTGGGGTGGTCGTTTGACACTCCTTTGGGTAAATTATATGCTCCTCCCTTGAACTTTCAGCCCATCAGGCAGGATATGGAGAAAAAAGAATAAGGAAGGCAAGAGATGCCCCTACCTTCAATGTGGTGCTTACTTGGGGGCAAGAAATATGCTGAGGTGAACCATGGATAGAGGGACCATGCTGATAAGAGGTGGCCAACAGAGGCTAGGCCAGACAGGGTAGGTAACTCTCTTGCCTCAGGTTGGAGTTTTCTTGTTCTGAAAAATGGCCCAGAAATTACAGGAGCAGACTGCTTGAGTTACCATTGCTTTCTACTGGGCCGCTCTTGACGTCATTGGGCTCACTTCCTCTCCAGAAAGCTGGTTGCCCCCTGGTTCATCTTTCCTTGACCGTCAGCTTGTAACTTAGGACGGTGTCATTTAGTCTTGGCTCTGCCTTGGCACTGTCAGGGAAGAGGCGTAGATGACCACACTGGCAGTGGGTGCTATTCAGTTACTGTTTTTCAAGTGAACAAGATTCACCTGCTTCATCACCGTTTTGATGAAGGCCACTGTCCTGGCCTCCCTATTGATATTCCTGTGTCCTGCACTGGACTCTTCATAACTTGGCAGGTAGTTTCCTGGTGCAAACTCTATTAGTTATGGTGCCCAAGCTCTGAAAGTATGGTGGGTTACTGGATGATTCTGACTGAAAATAGTGTGTTCATTTGTCAGATCAGGTATTCCACTCTGGAATTTGGAAAACATGGCTTTAGTACTTGCTTGTAGTGTAGTGTAGAACCTTTGGAGTGATATCTCCAACTCACTCCTTCATGGAAGTGATATAGACAATAATACTCCAAGTTGAGATGCCTCTGAAGCAGTCAGATTTGCCTCCATGGTATTTAATTCCTGGAAAAGTCTCTTCAGGGGACAATGAAATCCAGTGATGTCATCAGTAACTAAATGTGAAAACAACCACGTCCTCCCTAAGTATCTTTTCTATATGAAGTTAGCTTCAGAAGACTTTTTTTTTTTTTAATGTCCCCTGACTCCTTGATTTTTCAGGAGAGAAAAATGCATGTGCTCAATTTCAGAACCAAAATGAAATGTGCCGTGTTCTCTGGATGTCTGAGAAAATGATATTCTTTATTGGTTCCTACTTTAACTAAGAAACATAAATTTATCCATGTCTCTCTACCTACAAGAAATCTTTTGGAAGTGTACCGCTTTCTCAGTGCATAGCAAATTAGTTTTCTGGAGAAAGATCTCGTCAGAACTATGTCTGCAGAAACTCCACCAAACCAGGATTCCTGGATCCTTACGTGTGGTTTTGCTTATAGTTCTAGGTTCTACCTTTGAAAACAAAAGTTATTAATATCTTCTCTGAAAAAGAGGATACATTTGGTGTAACTTGTAAACCTCTCCTACATAGTATCTGTGCATTTTGTTTTCTTCCAGGCATTGGTCTCAGAATGGAATATTAATAGCAAATAAATAAGACGAGACCATCTACAGCAGGCCAGCAGGCACTTCTTCCTTCAGAGCGTCTTTTGTTGGGCTCAAAAGGCGCTGTGTAAAGAAAACTTAGAATGAAATCTTCAAAAGCAGTCTTGTTTTCATAAGAGATGACTCACTTTGTAGGAAGTGGCCTGTTTTCTATGTTCTCATTTGGCTTTGACATTTAAGAGCAAGGAGTTTTCAAGTGAGTAAGTCCTGATGGGTGGCTAAAAGTAAATGCCTTGGATGCACACAGAAAGGAGGCATTTTGCCTCATTAGGGAGAGGGAAGGTGTGTGCCTGGCCTTTCTGAATGTCAGGCTGGAAGATAACATTAGCCTGGTAAACAAGTGACCCCACAATCTCATGCACCACTCTCACCAGGAAGACTGTGCAGGCCTTGTATTGCCCATCAGGCAGATGGGCCTGAAAACCTCTGTTAATTAGTAGAGCTGGGTCAGGAAAGCTGACAGAAATTTGACTTGATTGATTCAGAACTCCCTATTAGGGAAATAAAGGAAAATGAAATAGCTGTTGAGTCTCTAGCATGTGTGGTGTATCTGGAGGAATCTGTGGAGAAATTAAATTTCAGAAGCAGTGAAAACACGTTGCTGTGAAGAGCATTTGATTTCTGGTAGATAGCATGGGGAGCTTGGCTGTTCCTGATGGATTTCTGCGCTACAGTGGAGATGTGAGATTGGCCAGTGTTTTCTTGAGTCCTCTGTGGCCAAGTGAAAATTGCTCACTCCTTGTCTTCTCTTCTGCATCGGTTCTGTGCTTCTCTTTAGAAGACTGGATTAGTCTTTGAGTCTATTCCTGTAGAGGTGGCATGTAGGGATCTTGAGAGGACAGTATGATCGTCTCCATGGGACTAATGGGACTTGATGGCACCATTCATTTACGGGAAGTGCAGAGTTAAGGGTGCTGTCTCCCGCCTCAGCACAGAGCAGGAACCCAGAGAGACACAGCAGGGCCTCACTTGAAGGATGCTGTGGCTCTGTGGGCCTGGACACAGGGAAGCTTTCTGCTTTGCCCAACCTCGCAGAGCTTCCTTCAAATGCCTGCCAAGAGGCTCACATCTGACCTTCAGGGTTGAATCAAACCATAGACCATATCTATGGTGCTCTGGGGATTTTTGAATACATAACTTGAGGTGACAGGTCCTTACTCACTCCTGCCCTCTTTCTGGCCAGCCCCTCAGGAAGCTGTGGAGGGGCAGGAGGGCTAGGTGGCCACTGTGCTGCATGGCAGTAGTAGAGCATAGGGTCACCATAGACTCACCATCTGCTTCTGTCTCCCATGTCGTCTTCAGGCCAACCGAGATGCTGTGCTGAGCAGGATTCCTGAGCACAAGAGCGACCGCCTCATCAGCCTGCAGAGTGCATCTGTGGTCTATGATTTACTGACCATTGCTCTTGGAAGAAGAGGCCAGTATGAGATGCTGTCGGAGGTACAGCCACTGAGTCTGGCTGCTTTCCAGGTGGGGGGGTGGGAGGACTTGATGGCAAAGGTGTCTTGGGGAGGGACTGTGAGACCTATTCCTAAGTCTCCCTCTGCGAGTGGCATATGACTTTGGGCTACTCATTGAACTTTGCTCCCCTCATATGTTATTGGGCTAGGAGATCAGGTGATGGAGAGGATGGACAGTTTCTTACTATGAGTAGACTCTAACCCCTCAGGCTGTGAGCAGGCAGCAGCACTTTTCAAAGCAGTTTCTCTCCTAGTACAATTTCCATCATAACCAAAGCCTCTCATCTCTGACACTAATTTCCTTATAAAGCAGTTTCATTTAAACTGCTGTGTAACTCCTAGTGACATGGCAGTTTGGGAGCCCTGCACCATGATGTTGACTATCGAGACCATTTTATGCCAGGAAGACACTGTCTTTGTTTAGTGTTGTGCTTGGCCAGAGGGGGCTAGTGGATTCCAGGTCTTGTGCAAGGGGCTGTGTGGTGTTCTTACCCCCTCGGCTTCTAGGAAACACTCAGGACAGACACGTGGCATTTCAGCTTCGTGTGCAGCTGGTTCATCTGAGCTGCAGTTACAAATTAATAAGCTCCCGCCCAGAATACCAGATTTCACCTTGGTAAGGCTAAATAAGTAAGGAGACAGCTTTTTCTTGAGCAAAATAGAGAAACAACCTATTTTGTTAAAATAATCTTTTCTGTGTTATCTTTCTCTTTCTAAATTTATATCCATTGCAACAGCCTCTGGGCACAAGGACAGGGAATGAAATACAGTAACAGATTGGCTGAAATCAGATCAGAGCTCGACCCACCCCCTAGCCCGTGGTGCCTCACCACATTAGGCAGAACCAGGGGAACAGATGAGCCACTGGGGCTTGATTCTTTTTTCAGTCTTTGCTTCGGTGACTAGACAGGGCAATGATTGCCCAGCCTTCAGAAAAATCAAACCCTTCACGATATAGAGAGACAATGAGATGTGTCCAAGTGCCCCTGCACACACAGCCTGCCATCTGGGATCCAGTCCAGGCCTGGGGTGGCTCACTAAACCTTCCAGTCTCCTCAGGGGTCCATAGTTTTCCTGGGACCCTCTTCCTGACAGCTTGATCCTGTCAGATGTGTCAAATATGTCCACTGTGCTGCTCACCTGAGTGCAGTGCCACCTTCAAGTTCCTTACAAGGAACAAGAGTTCCTTCAAGGTACCTTTGTCCTCTAGGCAAGCCGTTATCCACCTGTGTGTGTCCATGGGGGAGTGTGGTTTGCATGTCTGCTTTCATCCTTACGTGGCAACAGGGCCTTTCCCCAGCTTGAAACTTGCCCTTGTCTGAAACAGGTGTGCAAAGCCTGAGGTGTCACCCTGCCATGGGCTTCTTGTTATCCCATAGATGGCTTTGGAGGGATGGCTGTCACCTTAGCAGCATTCCTCCACAAGCTAGTAGCTCTGTGGCATGTGCCTGCTCTTGGCATGGACGCTGAGGACCTTGTTTTCACCCTGATGACTTTGGTCTCCATGTCACATGCAGTATCTACCTTGTGGCGATGGCTTAATACCTGAGTTGCTGGAGCATCTAGTCTCAGGAGCCCTTGCAGCCTAACCTGTCACCCCGATAGTCACATTTAAAAAGATAGAGACAATGCTAAAGTTTCCGTTAAGAGTACTCAAGTAGAAGCTGGAAAAGTGTGTGTGTGTGTGTGTGTGTGTGTGTGTGTGTGTGTGTGTGTGTGTGGTGGGGGTTATCCCTGGAATATCCTTTAGAGCCATTTAGACATCTCTGTATTTTGCGTATTAGGAATATACATCAATAGATAGAATTTCTTCAGCACATATATGAAATCACCTGTTCTGTGCAAGGGCTATGATCAAGGTTAGGAATATAGCCATGGGCAAGGTATGGCCCCTACCCATGAGCTGTTCCCAATCTAGAGGGGAACAGCCAACAAGTACTTGCTGCCCATATGGCTGTCCCTGTGGAGGCTCAGCATGCCTGATGTTCTGTGATGAAGGACTTGGATACTTGGCCTTAGCCTGTCCTGCCTTCTTTGTGTAAGGAACTGGAAATTTCTCCACAAGCGTGTGACAACTATGCAGTTGGATGTCATATATACAGTGGATGTCATACCAGAAAGATGAAGGTTCACAGTGCCTTGAGGAGGTCAGCCCACCATTACTGAGGATGGGGCCTCCCTCTGCTAGTAAGAACCTCCCTCTTTCCATCTCAGATAACATCTTAGAGTGTCCTCGTGGCTTCTTTCCTCATTTACTAGGGTTTTCTTGACCCCGTTTGCCTTGTTTGTGCTGCTCTTATTTGTCCTTCTGCTTTCTCCAAGGTTTACATTAAAATTGAAACAGTTTTTGAATTGAGTTAAAATTCACATACTTAATGACTTGAAGTATACAATTCAGTGGCACTTAGTTCATTCCCCTACTGTACGGCTTAGTCACCTTTGCAGAGTCATGAGATTCCTGACAGTCTACCTTTAAAGAAGAGCTTTATTTAGTTCATTGTTTTGGAGGCTGAAAGTCCATATGGCATATGCAGAAAGGGCTGCTGTTTGACTTTGTCACCTTATGTTGACTAGCAGTGGTGTGAGCACCTTGGAGAACAAGCAAGAGGTTACACCTCAAACCAGGAACAGAGAGGATAGAATTGGCCAGCTTGCTCCTTTTGTTGCAAGCCCCACTCTTGAGAACTTACAGGGCCACATAACTACCTCATGGTCCCAGTGACTTGAGACCCCACATCCTGACAGTCACACTGCCTCCCCAAAATGTACCCTGGGTTCCAAGCCTTTCATTTCAGCGAACCCTTATGGACACTTAAGCCACAGCAATAACTATCACCTTTAATATATCACCTTTAACTATCATTGCATCCTCCTAAAAGGAAACTAGTGGCTGGTGAGCTGGCTTAATGTTTAAGAGCACTTGCTCTTGCAGAGGACCCAAGTTCAATTCTTAGCCCCCATGTTGAGTGGCTCACAACTGCCTATAACTCCAGCTCCAGAGAATCTGATCCCTCTTCTGGCCTCTGCAGGCACCACACTCACTGCCTGGCATAGAGGAGGAAACAGCTTTTTGGGGTTTGGTGTCATCCATAGCTTCAGCATCCACTAGGGCTCTTTGGGTGGGGGATACTGCAGTCTAAGGGGAAAGGGACTCCATCACTGATCATGTCAAAGGGTAAAAGGACTATACCTGGGGACTAGGAATGGAGGGTTCATTCTCTCCTCTGGTAGGAGACAATGCTGGGAAGAGCACTGGGATCAGACCACGAGCATCAGATAGTCTTGTGCCCCTCACTGATGGGATCCATCTACATGCTACGGGTAACCTGTGAGCAGGTCCTTTGTGCTTAAGAGACAGTGAGCATCTTCCTTTGTACAGGGGAGGCCTTTAGTGCGCAGAGCTCATCACTGCACCAGGCTATTGGGAGGGAAGAGGTTCTGTCCTTAAGCCTTCCCTTCTCTTGTCCCTAGCCAGCCTCATGTCCACATCAGGGCAGGATTTCCTTGTTTTTGGTTCTCCCTCTTGATTGATTGTGGTCCAGGGGCATCAAGAAGACAAGGAGGCTCTGTTGTGAATGTCAGCACATCTCCTCTCCTGTCATTGACACTCCCAGGCAGAAAGTACATTGTGAAGCACTGTATAAACCCGGGCTTTGAAAGCTGACTCACAGCAAGGGAACAGAGATGCTCTTGGGGGTGGGGTGAGGCATTGTTCCCTCCATGTCCTTCTCTTTCGCAGTGCTTATTCAAGATGGAGGGCTGTTCTCTGGCTTGCCTTGGCATGTGCCCACATCAACCTTTCTTTCCTTCAGGGCCCTGTTTAGCCTGCTACTGGCAGGAAGAATGGAACAACGGAAACAAAACCAAGTTTATCATGGCCTCTCTCTGACAGGTTTAAATATAAGCCCAATATTTACCATTGCTCCGGTGCTATGAGTTTTCATGGTTTTTTAAGGGCTAATTGTGAGCCCTGCTGCAAAGTTTGTGTAGGAAGGAACACTTTTTTTCCCTTTCAATTTAAACAGCAGCCCTAGTTGTCATGCCAACTCCTCTATTAAAAGTAAAGTCAGGAGCCCAGCTTCCTCTTGTTTTTAAGAATGAGCCTAAGCTACTAAGGAGGTTTGTTTCTCGAATTTAACTATTAATCGCTTCATTTTGACAGAATATTATGGGGTCTTTTTGGAGGTTGTGTGTGTTCCCCTACATAGGCATGGCAGTTTTAAAGTCCATTGGACTCCATATTCACTTGTCGATGGTAAATCTCAATAGCACTGGAGTTCTGTAGATAAAACTGTATGGCTAATGATTGTACCGAAGGGGCATTTTGACCAAGCAAAGAGGGAGCCGGTTCTTAAAGATAGCATGGGGCCTCCCAGGTACAGGAGGAAAAAAATTAAATGGTGTGGGCAGAGTGAGGTGGGCAGCATGGGAGGGTAGACTGGGGTGGTGGGAGCTGGTAGAGCCATCAGTGCCATTTTTGCATGTCAGTCTGCCCCAAAGAACCTGGGCCCCTAATGTGGCCACGAGTGTCTCTTCCTGCACATTAGGAAAGCATTCCTCTGAATGAAGTGTGACTTTCTTCTCTTGAGTGAGAATGCCAGTATTCCTGAGAACAGCAGGAGCAGTTGAAACCCTTAGTATGGTTCTATTCAGAGAGGCATGTTTGCAGGTGTATGCCTTGTGTTTTGTTTTTATTTTTTATTTATTATTTTTGTCTTTTTGAGACAGGGTCTCCCTGTAGCCAAGCTGACCTGGAACTTGCTATGTAGACCAGGCTGGCCTCTAACTACAGAGATCTGCCTCTCAAGTGCTGGGATTAAAGGCATGTGTTACCACACCCAGCCATTTTTTTACTTTTTAAAGAATCAGGTTGCTACTTTAATCTTTGAAAGGCATAGTTCATGGGTATATAATCACATTCATATTGCTGGACAAGTGTCATCACCATTTCCAAACGTTCCCATCACCTCAAATAGAAATGTACCCAGTAAGCAGTCATTCCTCATTTTCTCCTCCCCCCATACTCTGGCAACCTTTAAGCCTTCTGCCTGTGAATTTGCCTATTCTAGGTACCTAGTAGAAAATAAGTCATGTAACATGTGCCCTTTTATGTCTGCCCTAGCTAATTAATATTTTTGAGATTCAGCCTTGTTATGGTAGTATATCTGACAGCATGTTATCAGAACTCCTGAGTTCTCTTCAGTTCTTTTTGGTGTGTACCCAGGAGTAGAGTTGTGGAGTCATATGGAAATCCAATGTTTAGCTTTGAGGAGCTGCCAAACTGTGGCCTTCCCACTTTGCATTCTCTGCCCAGTTCTTGGCAACATTTATTACTTGATTACAGCCATCTTAGTAGGTCTTAAATAGTTTCTTATTATGGGTTTGACTTGCATTTCTCCAATTATTAGTGACATTAAACATATTTTCATGTGTTTATTGGACATTTTTATATCTTCTTTGGAGAACTGGCTATCCAAAATTTGTGCTTATTTTGAAATTGTTATTTTTTAATTATGTTTTTATTTATAATGCATAATAAACTTAGCAGATATATGATTTGCAAATATATCTTCCATTTTATATGTTGTCCATTCACTTTTTTGATTATGTCCTTTCATGCAGAGAACTTGATTCTGACTAAGCCCAGCACATTTTTTTCTGTTGCTTATGCTCTTGGTATCATATCTATTTCTAAATTCAAAGTCATGAAAATTTTCTCTATTTCTTCCCCTGAGGGTTTTTCTGGCGGGAGGGGGGAGTAAGGTTGCTCTTGTATTTAGAGCTACTGATTCCTTTTGAGTGAATTTTGTATATGGTGTGGTATATGTCTTGTTTTTGTTTCCTGTTGCTGTTATAAAATACAATACCCTGACAAAGGCAGCTTGAGAAAGAAGAGTCATAGTCCATCATAATGGGGAAGTTACAGAAGCAAGACCTTTAAACAACTGGTCACATTGCATCCACAGTCAAGAACAGAGAGCAATGAATTAATGTAGGGGCTGGGGAGATGGCTCAGCAGTTAAAGCACTTGCATGAAGACTAGAGCTCAGTCCCCAGAAATCCATGCAAATGCCAGATGTGCATAACAGCCTGCCTTAGATGGTAGAGACAGGATCCTCAGAGCAAGCTGACTGGCAGGACTAGCCATATTGGCAATCCCCAGATTTGACTGAGAGACCCTGCCTCAATGAATAAGGAGCAGGAGTGACCAAAATGATTCCTGACATCAACCTCAGACCTCCACATGCATATGCACTCATGTATGCCCACACACATGTAAAAAGAAGTACACACACTCACATGCACACCACACACACATATGCGAGCATAAAATAGGAGGCGGGGGATGAATGAATATAACTCCATGTGTGGCATCTGGGGCTTGTAATATAATCAACTGGGCTCCAAAAGGCTTGAGGAGCTCCAGTCCTCCAGCTCTACTTTATACCTGCCACCCTTGGCAGTTGTCCCATCGTCCTGGCATGCATTGCCAATATTCTGGGGTCTGCACTGCAGTTTGGGCTTCACCTTCACAGTGTCACACAATGGCACTCAGGGCCTCTCCACAGGGACATCAGCCCTGCCACACATCGTTCTCCTTTTATCATCCCAAGCCTGCATTTTTTCATGCCTTCCAAACCAGTGCCAGATGGACGCCATTGCCCAGCCCAGTTCTGCTGCTATTTCAGGTTGTTGCCTCTGATGGGTCAGGTTTTGCCTTCAGGACACTTTTCCTTTTGCCCCAGTGCAGTCCAGGAGGTTTCTCTTTAATGGTGCTGATCTCTTTAACAGTTTGAGCTTTTTTCTTCAGCATCAGTTGAAATACTCTCCTGCCTTGAAATTTCCTCTGTAAATTAATCAGTCCATTGTCTTTAAATTCAACACAGATTCTCAGGAAATGGACAAATTGAAGCCAGATTCTTAAAGTGTCACACAAATGGCCCTTAGCCCCAGTTCCTGATAGGGGCCTTGGTCCCCTCTGAAGCCTTGTGATCTCGGCTTGTACTGTCCACATTCCTCTCAGCGTTGTCTTCCAAGATCCCCCAGAATGGCCTCTTAAGCTCTGATTTCAGAATCCTATGACTTCTAACCCAGTGTACCAAAAGCTTTTATAGTTCAACCATAAAGCAATCCAAAGGCCCAAAACCTGGTCAGGTTTATGACAGCAAAGACCCCACTTTTTAGTACCATTTTCTGTTTTAATTTCTTTTCTAGGACTTAAAAGGATTTTAAAAGGATTTTCTTTCTTTGCCAGGATTTAGAAAAAAAAAAAAAAAAAAACTGATAAAAGCAGCCTAGAGGAGAAAGGATTTATTTGAGGTCATAGTTTCAGGTTACAATCCATCATAGCAGAGAAGTCACAGCAGACGCTTGAGAGAACTGGTTACATTGTATCCATAGTTAGGCACAGAGGACATGAATTAATGCATGCTTGCTGGAGCTCAGCTTGCTGCCTCTGCCTCCATTCTTACACAGTCTGTGACTCAAAGCCCAGAGAGTGGTGTCACCCACAGTGGATGGGTCTTCCCACTTTAATCGAGATAATCCCTCACAGACATTCTCTCAAGTGATTCTAGATTATGTCACGTTGACAATTCAAACTAACCATCACAGAGTCTATTGTTTTGGGTATGGAAATCCAATTACTCCAACACTTTTTATTGAAGAGATTATTCTTTCTCTTATTGAACAGACTTGCCACCCTTTCAAAACCAACTGGCCATTTGAGGTTTTTGTTCTGTTCTGCTGGGTCTCTTTGTTTGTCCTTATACAAATAAGCAGCAAGTCAGAGTGGGTACTCGGGCTGTAGTTTAACTACTTTGCCTCAGTCCTGTCTGAAATCTCTGGATTTTTCATGGTTCACTGCATTCTGACGATACTTGCTTGTCTGTGGCCATCCTTAAAGGATAGCTGATAGATTGGATCCTAATCCTCTCTGTATTTGTTCCTTCATTTAAGCATTCCATGTACATTGCTTTTTACATAGTATGCCACTCCGCCAGTTTTGCAGTTCCCTACTTCCCTCTTTAGGCCTTGTATCTTTATGCCGGGTGCTGCAGCCATAGTTGAAGGGTTAAAACTTTGTGTCCCAAGTCAGGGTGGATAGGCTAAGAATTCAGTGCATACTGCAAGGCTAACAAAGAGCAACTTCATCAGCAACAGCAGAGGGAGTTGTATTTAGTAGGAACCAGAGCTCCTTTACTCCTTTGCAGATTTGGTCAAGCTGCTTCTTAGAATTGAGAAAAGAGCCTGCTAGAGGATGCCATCCAGCACTCAAATTCTATAATAAACTCTGGGACCATTGAAAATAACCCACTTTTTACTCTCACTGTGGCCAAAAGCAATGATAGTCTTTATTTTCCAAAGCAACAAAACTTTTTGATTCCTTTGCCTAGAACAGCCTTACTGTTTTAAAGCAAAAAGGGAAATGGGGTGGGTGGGGCACAGACACAGATATACTCTATTTTATTTCTGAAATAAAGAGAGTAAACGAGCAAGCTTTGACATTGTGTGTGTGCTTTCTCACAGTTCAGGGAGGGAGGGGGCCTTTTATTGGTTGCTCAAAGTCCTGTAAGCATGCGTTTTAGAAGTTTTTCTTGGACCCAGTCTTCTGAGAAGCATATTGCTCATGCTCCATTTTAATTTGTGCCTTTATTTTTAATTCATTTCAAAATAATTAAATTTTGAAATAAGGTTCTAACTTGAGCTCTGTTGTCGTGTGACCCTAGGCAGGTCTTGTCTCCTCTCTGGGTCTTCAGCCCCACCTGAGTAAAGCAAGAATGGGACCAGATCATCTTGAAGATTTCCACATGCTCTGTGATTATGGTATCTGTGTGTCCAAAGCAATGGTCCCCAGTGGTTAAATAGTTTAGGTTATGTTTTTATTACTAAAAGAAGCAAAATGTTATTTGTCTGCCCTGTTAATTTTTTTAAAATGTGCTATTGCACAACCACAGTGAATTACATTCATTACAATTTAATGGACTCAGTAAATACATATGATGAAGAAAAGAAAATCTTCCTAGGTAAAGGGCCCTAAAGGGTCTATGTGGTGAACTCTCCACTGGGTAAATGAGGAAGACAGCTCAGTGTGATACTGTTCTTTCTTAACGATGATGGGTTCAGCCTTGGGCTTCAAGTCAAGTGTATAAGGTATCTGATTATATATTTCTCCCCTTCCCCCATGGATTTTGGATGCTGAATCTGATTCTTGAATTCCAAAAATAGGCCCTGGCTTCTCTCTGCCTGTGGTATTGTGCAGCTGTTACTGCCACACACCTGGTTGGTGTAATTGGACTTTGCAAACAAGGAAGGCAATTGCTAAATCCCTTTCTTATGCCAGAAGAATGGCTCATTCCCAGAACCTTTCTAAGATGGATGCTTATGAAAAGGCAAAATAAGAGGCAGAAAAGCCAAGCTCTCACCACAGAAGGAAGTGTATTTGCAAGTGACATGCTGACTACCACTCACAAAAGGAGGATGTCCCTTAGGCTCTAAGGGTTGTTCTGCCCCGTATCCATGCATCTAGCAACTGTGAGCTGGGCTTTAGAGGGTGGAAGGGTACCTGTCCTTCCTGGAAAGACATTATAGTGCTGCTGAGCCCAGCTTTTCTAGCGATGGAGGTGATTTAGAGGTGTCCATGATACTTTGTGGAGTGATTTGGGTCCATAGCTCTGACTGGAAGTAAAAAGGGGCCAGAATCTCACTTTCAGCCTCTTTCCCATTCAGAGGCTCCAGCCACTCTCCCTTTGCAGTACATTGGCACCCCCATTCCCAAGGACTCTCTCTCTCCACCATCTCCACTTCAGACCCCCCAAGATCTGCTGCCACATTGTGTCATAAAAGCAGCCTCAGCAGCTGTCATGATTACAGTGCTTCCACTGTGCCACACTCCCATGGGAGCCCTGTCCATGCCCTGTTTCTGTCCTGCTAGTAATTTAAGCCTGAGCCAGCTGACTGCAGAGCGGGTGTCTTCTCTTCATGACTGTGATACCACCCCCTCTGCCAGCCAGGCCTGTGTGTTCCACAGCTCTTCACACATCTGTATGTCCTGTCCCCACCAACCCCTGTGCACATGACACCCACTGCTTTTTGAGATGTCTTTGTCATCAGTGCTTCTTTTGCACTAGAAATGTTACTAAAATATGAATGTTCTTTTATTTTATTCCCATATTTTCTGTTACCAACCTCCCTATAGACATTAGGACTGGACATTTTTACTTTGTCACATGCAGATATAATTGGGGTTTCCTAAAAGAGCTCATCAAACAGTTGGGATAAACACCCACCCCAGCTAGGAGGAGGAAGATTGTGGATACCAGGTGTCTTCAGTGACAACACGAGTTCTTTTGACATAGGTATGCTCTTTGGGAAGGATCTACTCTGTGATGGAGTTTGAGTGACCTGAGCTCCTAGAGGTCTGCGACTCAGTGTTTATGGAAATATAAGGAGGTCTTGCTAGATATTCAGGCATCAGGATTTTTGGAGCATCTGGAGTTGTGTGGACATTTTCAGGGCTGGTGTGCCCTGACTATAGCAAAGATGCCGGGAGCCCTCAGGAAGGCAGAGCCATCAGCTGTGGCACAGAATTTATACACCTCTGATCTGGGGTGAAGTTAGTTTGTAATAGTTAACTTACATTCTCTTTCCCTCTTTTTTTCTCACTTTTTTGGGGGGGGGTTGTTTTTTCAATCATGGCCTCATCACATAGCACAAGCTGGCCTCAAACCTATCTAATTCCCTGCTTTAGCCTTCTGAGTACTAAGATTACAGGCATTTACTACCACATCTGGGTAAAGTTCTTAGGATGGTGTTTTGTTATGGAGAGAGAGAGAGAGAGAGAGAGAGAGAGAGAGAGAGAGAGAGAGAATGTGTGTGTGTGTGTGTGTGTGTGTGGAGATAAATATT
>NW_008358490.1:3242847-3257348 GCF_000622305.1 Nannospalax galili
CTGGGACTCAGGGCCTTGTATATGCTAAGCAAATACAGTGAGTCATATACTCAGCCCTTCTAAGCTACATCCTCAGTCTTTCTAACTCTCTTTATGACACCTCGTGGCCTTTAGAATGTGGTTTGCTATAGTTCCAAGAGATAGAGGTCCAACCTAGGAGAAGACTATGAAGGACACTTAATGTAAAGGAAATGCATGGCTTGCCTCAGTCCTTGTCAAGTCAGCAAAGTTTCTTGAAATTTCTGCAAGCTGGAAAGGTCTCAGCTTTTGTAACTCCAAGGATCCCAAAGAGGTTACAGGAGCAGCTACCTCATTAGCAGAAGGAGCACTGCTGGAACTCTGGAATACTTAGGGAACATGTGGCCTTGTTCAGTGTGCTTTGCTGTATACAGCAAGAGTGGCCTGCTAAATGAAATGTACAGGACATAACAATCTCAGAGGATGTCGGCTGTTGTGCTTGTGAGCTCAGACTCTGGAAGCAGGCTGCTGGATTCACAGCTGGCTCTACTACCAGCTCACTGAGATTCTATGTGTCATTTAAATCTGTGTGCTTCTGGCTCCTAGCCCTTCAAGGAGGATGCAGTTACACCTGCCTATGCCATGTAAGATTGTGAAGATGACCAAGGGACACAGAGCTTAAAATAGTGCCTAGCTGCATAGTAAGCACTACCAAAAACCTCACTGAAGAAGTAAACAGACCTACATTCTAGTCTAGTTCTATGATATTGGACCGTATTTTCAAGGGCCCCATCTGGAATTCTCTAAATGAGGGAGGTGAATACCCATTGTAAACTTGAATTTGGGGTAAGATAAGTATTATGTAATCTTTTTTTGAGGAGAGTGTATTTCCTACCCAGAGGTTAAAGATGTTCTTCACTATTTATAAAAGCTCATAGTTTTGTTTTTCATGTTTATCTTTAAACTGTCCTTAACTATTTTTTTTGAAAAGTAAAAGGTAAAATTCAATTTAAAATATTTTCTTTATGAGTTAGTTGTCATAGTACTATTTACCAAAAAGCTTATCTTTCTCCCACTGACCTGTAATGCCAGCTCTTTCATAAGTCCAGGTTCTGTGTAACTGTATGCCTCTTGATTGTTTTCTGTTGAACAGCCAATTGCTCTACCCTTGTGGCACCATTATATAATTCTCATTACAACTTTAGAAAAAGGTCTTAGTAAAAACTAACATGTCTCCATTTTTTTATTATAAAAAAACAAGAATAGCAACAAAAATAGAGATGACAAAATTGCTTAGTGGGTAAAGGTGTTCACCAAGTCTGACCACCTGAGTTCAATCCCCAGAACCCACCTGGCAGAAAGAATGAACCGACTCTCACAGATTGTTCTCTGACCTCCACATGTGTACCTAGGCATACACACACACACATGCACACTAAATAAAAAAGAAATTGTTAGGGGGCTGGAGAGATGGGTCAGCGGTTAAGAATACTGACTATTCTTACAGAAGACTCAGGTTTGAATCCCAGCATCCACATGACAGCTAACAACTGTCCATAACTCCAGTTCCAGGGAATCCAACAGCCTCTTCTGTCCTCTGCAGTCATTGCACAATACGGGTACACTTACTTACATGCAGGCAATACACTCATACACATAAAATAAAAATAATAAAAGTCTTAAAAAAAGGAAATTGTTAAAAACTTTAAACAAAAACAACAAAAGGAATGTTTAAAATATTTTGCTGGGTACAGTGGTGTACCTCTGTATTCCCAGCTACTCAGGAGGCTGAGGCAGGAGGATCAGTTGAGTCTAGGAAGAGTTCAAAGTCAACCTGGGCCATACCATGAGATCTCATCTCACAAAAAAAAAAAAAAAGTAAAGAATTTTTAAAGGGCTAAATAGCTAACCTGTATTTAGCATATATCTGAACTACTATTTCTGATAGCCTTTTTTTTTTTTTTGAAACAGGGTCTCCCTGTAGTCCCCAACTGACCTGAACTCACTATGTAGACCTGGCTGGCCTTGAACTCACGGAGATCTGCCTGCCTCTGCCTTAGTACTGGGACTAAAGGCATGCACCATCTAATAGCTTTTTAAGTTTAATTTTTTTATACCAGCATATATTGTACATCAAGCATGTTGCCTCCTAACCCCTTTGTCCCTCCCCCTCTCTCGTTAGTCCCTTTTGTCCCCATGGTAGCTCTACTTTCACATCATACATACACACATGATTTTATGTAGCTGTGTAATATCTAGGGACCACAGACGGAGAAAATATATGATATCTGTCATTCTGAGACTGACAATTTGCTTAATTCTCATATAGTTTTTTAAGTATTAACTAATTCAATTTCTCTGGTTCCTGCCTGTATTAGTTACTATTACAGCCCCCAGAGAATTTGGGAGCAGAATTTTTCTGGCTTGCTTATTATACAAGTCCAGTCTGTGGTGGCACCTGAATTATTTTTAAACTACTTATTGGGACCTGCAGGAGGAGCCTGAGGTATGTGTTTATGTGGATTTGTAGGCCTTGACTCTAGGTGATAGAACCTGACTTGAAAACACAAGCAGGCACCCATCTGCACCTGTTCCACTCAGCCCACAGGAGCCACAACATCCCAAGGATAGACTGGAACAGACATCAAGGCAGGGAGGCCTTGGTCCCAGTTTAGGAGACCACCTATGGTTCATTTAGGAGGCCTCCACTAAGCTTACTGTCCTTGTGGCCCCCAGACCTGGTCACCGAGAATAAGGTCCTGTGTGCCCACTACCTCCGTCATTGCTCAGCAGGACTATCTGATTGGTTGTGACTAGATCACACGACACACTCAATCCTATTGTATTCTTTTTCTCTGGGATCCTCCCACTCCTACCCTTTCCCCTCAAAAAAATTTAGCCAAGTTTTAAATGAAAGACAGCCAAAATATCCAATACTCTCTTCTTTAATGCCCTTCCCTGGATGCCCTCCATGTCCCATAGCCCAGGGTTTCAGGACTCAACTCTATGTTGGAGACCAGGACTGACTTCCTGTGGCATTTTCCTGCAGTACCTGGAATGGAACTAGATACCAAGTAGGCACCAGTAAACATTCTTCACAGAGTGTGATGACTATGCTAGCCTTTGGTGTAAAAGCAAATAAGGATACACACATATTTGATGTAGCACCTGGCTTTTTGATTCAGAACAGTCTGTTTCAGTGGCTGAGCAACTCTGTTGACTGGAAAATCAGTTGATATTTATCATTCTTCCCAGTAAAGGAGGAAGAAAAAGCATCTCAACATTTAGATGTTGCTGTATATACATTTAAGTACTTAGTGGTTGTATTGCTGGGAATTAGCTGCGGAGGGCTTTAGAACAAGCCTGGGGTTTGATCATGGTCTATCCTTTTCACATTGCAACCTCTTGACCTAACTCAGACCCTGTGACTATCAGCCTTGTTTCTTCCTCCCTGTCAGCCTTCATCCCATCTTCAGTATCAGGTTCTAAATACTGCTGGCCTTTCATTGGTTGGTACCCTCCTCATCACACCTGACCTCTCTGCCATATCCTCAGCCCATACCACCTGCTTGGATTAGGTCTCTCGTTGCCCATCTCCCATAGTGCTGACTTGTTCTTCCCAGTAGGCTGCTTTGGATTTTCCCAAGGTGCTTCCCAAATGCATAGTAGCAGCTGTGGAGGACTTAGCATCAGTTGTACAGCCAGGGCTGTGGGGTCAGGCTCACCTCCCAACTCAGTCACTTGTGCTGAATATATCCCTGTGCAATTAACAGAGCCTTCTAATAGTGGTGTAAGCAAGTTTGAGTTGTTTTGCCCCCACCGCAGCTTGGCATGCTCAGAAGCTAGGCACTTTGGCTTTCTGTTCATCCTGGTGTCTCTTCTCATGCTTATCACCTCCTGGCTGCTTCCCCTCCAGCTTTTAAGAAATGGTACCAGAGGCAAAGCTGAGGATGCCCCTCCTCATGGAAGGCTTTCCTGGAGGTGCCCAGTCACCACCCAGCCAGCTCCAGTCTTCACAACCAATTCATATGTCCACCCAGTTATTAGCCGAGCTCACTTCCAGTATTACTTGGGATTGCAGAAGGCCACCCTGTGCCATTGTTCAGCATATAGCTGAGGCTGACTAGCCGCATGTGACCTTGCTTTGCATGGGTTTTTGTTAGGGCAGGTTTTCAAGGTTAATCAACTACATTTTATTTGTTGTGACCTTCTCTGAAGATCATATGTGTATATATGTATGTGTACATGTATGTGTTCGGGTACACATATATACATGCTTTAGTTACCCTCCACCCAACTTTTTGGTTTTTTGAGACAGGGTCTTGCTATAGCCCCAGCTGCCCTGTAACTTGCTTTGTAGACTAGGCTGTCCTGGATCTGCCTGCCTCTGCCTCCCAAGAGCTGGAATTAAAGATGTGAGTTACCATGCCCAACTTCATCTTACTTTTTAAGACGGTCTCTCACTGAACCTGGATCTCATGATTCGGCTAGACTGACTGAACAGTGAGCCACAGGGATCCTCCTGTCTCTGCCTCCCCAATGCAAGATTACAAGCTCATTCCACCGTGCCTGACTTTTTATGTGGATGCTGGAAATCCAAACTCAGGGATGTGTGCTTTTATACAGTAGAACATCAGAGACAGCCACCGTTTGCTCAACTCAATTAGCTTCAACAGCGGTTTTTCCCACCTGTATCTGAGGGTCAAGGAGCGGTCAGATACTTGTGAACTCCACCATTTAACCATCTTCCCTAAATTATAAACACATTCCTCCTGATTTGGCAGATTAGGTACTGGTGTGCAAAACACAAACTCTAAGTAAACAAGCCTGCCGCAACTCAATGTACATAATGGCTGCGCTTATATTAATAGCTCCCAACACTTTCACAACTAAGTTGAGGCACATCCTGTGCCCCTTGTCCTGGAGTGCCATTCCTGTCCCCCAGCTGGGTTCTTTTCTCATTGTCGTGGTCCACCTCAGTGGCTGCTCTTCTGGATGTAGTTCTTAAAGCCTTCGGTCACTTCCCACAGGACTCCTGTTTCCTGCCCATGGACACTTGATAGTTTGGGCCTTGTGTTTGGGATGTTTGTGTACCTGCCTCTTTCCCTTCTCAGAGCAAAGCTTCTCTTGTGTCTGAACCAGCTGCAGACTTTCTGTCCTCTGATGCCATGTGCTGCATAATGTGGAAACTCCTCACGTGGTGGAGAGTTCTAGGCATTCAGTTGGTAGACTTAATTACCATAGATGCAAACTTAACAAGGATCCACTTGTGATATTTCTTAAGGAGTTGCTGTTTGCTTTTCTTTCCAACCAGTGCTTAGAAAGAGCCATGAAGTTTGCCTTTGAGGAGTTCCATCTTTGGTACCAGTTTGCTCTGTCACTAATGGCTGCTGGAAAGGTGAGTTTCTTCATGAGTACCACTTTGTCAGTGGTTGTGCCATTGCATTTCATGAAGCCATCTGAGGAAGGCTAAGACGGCTTCAAACTGCCTGTGGGCCTTTCATAATAGACAACTAAATTTAATTATTTGGGGTCCAAGATGTGCATAGCACTAAGATGGAAAGTTCTGAAAGATTTGGGCTTTTCTACTTGCTATGACTCACCATGTGAAATGGACATGGTTTAAACTAAACCTTGTCCTCCTTTGAGAGGTGTGTGCAGGCGCATTTGTGGGTTCCCTCTGGCTATCCGTGCCGTCAACCACAGATGGTTCTGGCTGCAAACACAGGCCGTGGACTGCAGCAGCTTGGTGGAAGCTTGAGCCACTGTCATAGCTGAGTGACCCAGTACAGGTCACTCAGTGCCTCAGTTTCCTTTTCAGTAAAATAGAGCAATAATAGTGCCAACTTCCTGAAATTATCTGACAAATATGCTAAATTGTACAAGTACTTAGGGTAGCAGCCCCAGCATGTACACACCTGATAAAGATGGTAGCCCTTGCTTTTCTTGTTAGTTTTGGCCTATCAGTGAATTTGGCTTTTAGTGAATCATGAAGTCTCAGATAGAAGATTATTTGGCTAAATGGACTCAGAAATATAATTTGGTATACTTTTAATGAGACATCTAACTTTTATGACAGCTTAGCCTTCCGCATTCTGTTTTCTCATGTTGTTGCAGTGGCTGCACAGCGGGCGTGAGATAGGCTGGTCCCCGGGAAGCATTTCTGCTTGCTTTTGAGAACAGTTGATTCCCTTGTCACTCTGAGCCTCAAGCTTTGGTTCTCACCATCCCGAGGCCCCTGCCTGGCTGGGAAACCCCTCTGAAAAGACTTGAGTATTTGGTTCTGTTAGAAATTGTCAGTTTCACAAAACTACTCTCCCCTGCCTAGTCTGCCCGGGCCGTGAAGGTGCTGAAGGAGTGCATCCGTCTGAAGCCTGATGACGCCACCATCCCGCTCCTGGCTGCCAAGCTGTGTGTGGGCTCCCTTCACTGGGTGAGTAGGGAACTTCTGCCTTCTTCCTAAGGGGCTCCAAGTCAGGGGCCAGCCTCTTCCATGTCTTCCATATCAAGCCTCACTCACCCTGTGGGAACCAGTATGTCTCCAGGGCACTCCCGTTTTCTTTATAGTGGAAAAGTAGTAGCAATAAGAGAGATTAGAATTTGTGCTCAGATATAGCTTGTTGTGCACATGCTGTGTTAGACTGAGAAGGTGGGAACTCTAGTCACCTGCGGCTCAGCCTGGGCAGTTCTGCAGAGATTTACTTCTATCTCTATGCATGTGTAAACATAGCTCTCTTCATTCCTCTTCACATACACTGTCTTCAGATACTCTTGTTCAAATCTGAATGTGACAATAGTCTAATTTGTCATAGTTCTAGTAACTCAAAAAGATGCCATTGGGAAACGGAAAACTGATTAGCTTGTTAAGATGGTGGTATGCACAGTTGCCTCTTACAGTAGAGTTTTCATTTGTTTTAACTTCTTATCAAGTTCACGGTAAGAATAATTTGCCGGAAGCCAAAGGCTCCTTGCCAATTCGGGTTTTCTGCCCTAGTCCTCACTGCCTGGTTTTTCCATGTGTTCTCACCCAGTAGGAAGAAAGTGAACCTTGTAAAGAAAGTGATCCATGTTGTTCCATTTCACTTGATATACTGGTAGCAGAAAAAGAGCAGTCTGAAGCACACAGCTGTGCTGTGGCATAGTATACTCCTGTGGATTCAGCAATTTGGGGCTGTGAGCAGAGGAACAATGGCGAAGGCCTGGGAGGGAGCGACAGAGAGGACCTTGGGTTTGGAACATCTGGTTTCCACTGGGGACTCTGCTGCCCTCTTTCCAGCTCTGGCTCTAGTTATCACTGTGACAGACATATCTCTGAACTCCTGACAAAACCTTCTTTTTTAGCAGTGGGAGTAGCATATTTTTTTCTATATATATTTTCTTATTTTTTCACTAAAAATTTCAAAGACCTGCACAGTCAAGAATATAATGAACTCCTGTGTACTACCATCCAACTCAGTGCCATCATTTGCCACACATGTAAAGGAACACATTTTACTCTCTTTCCTCTAGTGCATTGTACAAGAGTTCTCATTATGGGTGTGGTCTACAAGTGCATATTTTCTCAGTGGAATCTGCTGGTGTAAGGCCTGTGTGTTGTGTACTGTAAAAATAAATAGGTGGAGATTTGAAATGTTCAATAGCTTATGGCAAACAAAATCCAAGCCTAAATGTATTTTTTATGTAATGAACAAAGGGAAAGACCTAAATACAAATCATTCTAAGAACTTTATCCTTTGAAAATATATTTCATTCAATTTCTGACTGCTGAGTCCAACCTCATTATAGAACCAGTCAATAAAAACTAAAGATAGAAAAGGCAGAACCCAGCAAATATGAAAGTGACTTTGGAAAAGAAGCAATGAGGAAATGTTGAAAGGAAAAAAATAAAAGGTAAAATTGGAGTCCTAAGAACTACGGAAGAAGCTCAGTAAAGAAAAGAGAATTGCTAGGGCAGCTTTGGAGGACTGCAGAGTTATTTCCAAAGTGACTCCTCTGAAATCCATTTTGGCAGTAGCTGTTTTTGGGAACTCATGTTAGAAGTTCTGCAAGTTGTTGTTTTTAACTTGTCTTCTCTTTCAGTTGGAAGAGGCTGAGAAGTTTGCCAAAACTGTTGTCGACGTGGGAGAGAAAACATCAGAATTCAAGGCCAAAGGCTACCTAGCTTTGGGGCTCACATACAGTTTGCAGGCCACTGATGGTGAGAGAAGTCCCATCCTGCAAAGCCCAAGACTGCCCCACAGGGTCCCATGATCCCTCCTGTCTTGAGAGGGTGCAGAAGTTGAATCATTGTCAGTACTCAGGCCCGTGGGCACCCAGTACTCCTATCTTTTTTGCCTGGACTGGGATGGGGAATAAGGAAGGCCCTAGGTCAGGGCCCCCAGGCTCTGGTCATAGGAACATAGGGCTGGTGGCATGGCGCCCAGGTTCCTAGCTAGCAGGTGCTCAGCATCTACCATGAGGGGTGAGAGGAGCAGGGCCTCGGGAGATGAGTTAGCCAGCATAACTCTGCCACCATCCCAGCCCTAGCCCTTCACCTGGCCCACTCCCAAGGGAAAGGATGTTGATTCTTAGGTATAGAAGTATAGGAAGTTCAGACAAACATTGTAAGGAGCGACCCTTCACTGTCCTCTTCACTGTTCACACATTTTAACTCATAAACCTGTCCACATGCAGTATAGCTTACTAGTACCCATGACTCTTGAAGGCCATGGATTATATATTTGGATATATTGAAAGGTTTTGGTGGGTGGGCTTTTGATTAAAAAAAATCATAATTATGTTTTATATAATTAAAGCTTTTGTAGAAAGTATAAACTGACATTATTTTTATTCTTTTAACATTTTGTAAAATATAATACAAATACCAAAAAAAAAACCCTCTAAAAAAATCTATAGCTTACTGGCTTAATATGAGGCACCATATTAAGCCTCTGCAGGAAGCAGAATCTTGCCTTCTACCTGGCGAGTCTCTCCACTTCCCTGGCTGATCACAGCTCCCCATTCCCACCAAGACAAAACACCATTGTGACTCACAGTATTTTCTTTTGTTTTCTTTATAATTTTCTTTAGAGGTTGTTTTACAAATTAACCTAAATCTTTCCTCTACCTTAAAATGTTATATTTGGGGGCATATAAGTTACTTTTCAGTACTGGATTTCTGACCATTTTCCATTTAGACATGATATATTGGCCATGCTCAGAGAAGAGTTAACCAAATGCCATAGACTTACCTATGAAATTCTTGATTCTACCCGTAAACAGCCAGAAACCTTTGGGAATCAGTGGACCCTGCTGGGCTTCCTGCATTCAGAGTTCAGTTGGGTCAATGGGAGGTTCTCTGTAGCTCAGTCACTGTTCTAAGTAGCCTTGGGCCTCAGCCATATCCTTGCACTGCTCAATCTCCTGTCAGGCCAGAGCTGCTTGGTACAGCCAGTAGATAAGGGACTCCTGCAGCTCAACTATAGACAGGCTCCTCAGGACTCTTCCTTACACCATTAAAAAAATACCTTTTTTGTACCTAGGCAAATTATAAGAGAGCCATTTCTCATGCTCCACATAGGGGAAGTGTTAGGTCATAGCTAAGAGGCCTCATACTTGTGAGCTGATGTTCTGGTATCTGTGTTGGGTTTGGCAGCTCCATCTCTTCTGTTCATATCAAGATATTAGAATCCTGGCCATTAGCCAATGTGAATTAAACTGGTTTTTGTGGCATCAAGCCAAAGTCCTTGACTCAAGATTATTGCTGCTGAGTGCCAGAAAGGTCTCTGAAGGCCTTTGATCCACTGGTACTTGAGCCCCATCTGTACCACCCTGGCAGAGCCAAGTTTTCCCCATGAGCTTACATGCCTGTCTTAAGAGAACCAATGTGCTCTTTCTAGGGTTCCAAATGGTCTTTGAAAAAGTGGTTCCCATGTGTGTGTAGCTACTAAGAATGACCAGCTCACACTGACCCCTTGATATTGTTTCATGTCTACTGAATATGCAAGAGCCTTGGGTGTGTGTGTGGGGGTGCTGGGCTTCCTGTCCTAACAGTGCCTGGTGTGGTCAACACTCAGGACTGGGTACATGAAGCATAGCTCTTGTGATGAGTTGTGTACTGTGACCCCACCCCCATCTCCCCTGCCACCTACTAACTGAACCTTTTTCTCAGCTTCTTTGCGAGGGATGCAGGAGGTCCTACAGAGAAAGGCACTTCTTGCATTTCAGAGGTGAGTGGGAGTTCATCTTTTCACTTGGCTATACATAATGACACCAAAGTATGATAAGTATAAAAAAAGTTAGGTTATTTATAAAGATTATGTAAACAGTTTTTGGCCCCCAGGAGTCATTTGTCCAGCAGCACACATGCAGCCTTGAAGCTTGTGCACCACTTGTTGTCCTCTAAATCTACACTCTTAATTTGTTTATCTATTTGGGTACTTTTTATTCATTCTTGATAAAGTGATTTCAGCTTGAAAAAGATAGACACTTTGTCTAGGGAGAAGGTTCCTTTATTAAAGGCATTTGTCATCATCTTGAAAAAGGATCCTTCTTTTGGGGCTTTTTTCTGCATGTCAAGCTGTAGAATTTTACATTAAGAAATGAGAAAGCTAGCATTTAGAAAGGCTTGAATTTAGCAGTGAACCCAAGTCCCATGCCCCACCTTGCTCCTTGACACCTTGTGCTCATCTCTGTCCTTGTGCCATTCATGAACTCAGGACAATGTGTTATCCCTGTAAACTATGTGAGTATCCCCATGCTCCCTCATATATAGGGCAAGTAGCAATGCCATCCCAGTATGGAGCTAAGGTGCAGGAGTGATAGGAGTCACCAGGGACATAGATTAGAGCCACTGTAGAACCAAGGTCTTCTGACACTAACCAGTTTTACTTGTATGTAATTTTATTCCTTTTAAAGAATATTTATTTTTATTTTGTGTGTTTGAGGTTTTGCCTACATGTTTATAAAGGCACCACTTGTGTGCAGTACCCATGGAGGCCAGAATAGAGCATTGTATCCCCTGGAACTGGATCCGGATGGTGGTTAGCCTCCATTTGTGTGCTGGGAACAGAACTTGGGTCCTCTGCCAGAACAGCAAGGGCTCTTAACCACTTAGCCATTTTTCTAGCTCCTGTAATTTTACTCTTTAAAAAAAAAAAGATTTTATTTTTATTGTGTAGGGGTTTGTGTGTGTGCGTGCGTGTGCGTGTGTGTGTGTGTGTGTGTGTGTGTGTGTGCGCGTGTGCGCGCCATGTGTACAGGTACCTATGGAGGCCAGAAGAGGGTATCAGATCTTCTGGAGCTGGAATTACAGGTGATTGTGAGCTGCCTGGCATGGATGGTGGGAACTGAACTCAGGTCCTCTGGAAGAGCATCAAGCTCTCTTAACCACTGAGCCATTTCTCCAGCCCCTTATTTCACTCTTAATACAGGCATAATAAATCATCACCTGAAAGTACAGCCCTATGATGTGAACTCTAGACTTGAAATTGATCCTGTCACCTGAAATACATCTGAATTGCTTTGATGTCTTAGATCTCTGTTAGAAATTCACTTGCTTCTTTGAAAATGTCTGAGCCAGTCCAGCCACCTGTGTTAGCTCCTCCTCAGTCCAGTTTTGCCTGCAGATCTGTTATGGCGTCCATGTGCCTTTTTCATGAAGTCATTATTACTGGGTTTCAGCTACTCTGAACCGCTTCTGTCCCATCTCTTTGTTTCCTAGCAATCTCCTCATCGATCCTGACCCCTTCACTTTGCCAGTCCCAATCTGATTATTGACAAAAAGTACCTGTTGACATCTGCACAGACCCTCTGTCTCTAGATTCAGCTTTTGTTGGTGTTCCTCAGCCTAGGGCATGGAAAACATTTCAATTTAAAATGATTTCGGGTTTTACATTCTCCAGTTCTGGTTTGTAAAGCCTACACATAGAGGCCTCAGAAAGTGACCATTAAATCTCTTCATTTTCCTTAAATCAGCACATCTCACTGGTTCTCTGAAAACATCCACAGTGGTGGTCTGCCTGGGGCTGCCTCTGGAACGCCTGATTATGTAACGGCTGTTCTGTTGGCCTGAATTCTTTTCTGTTCCTTTTCTGCTTAGGTTTGAATTCAAAGAGATTTTAGTATTGTAATTCATATGAGAATAAAGAGCAATAAAATTCTCTTAACTGATTACATTGTAGGAGGCTAACCTAAATTAGTATTTGTGTAGAATACAGAACATTATTTAAATGAATAAAATGATTTTGATTTAAGTACACATGGATTATTTTAGTGAACTAGAGACCTAATAATAAAAGCTTTGAGAAAAGATTTTAAGTAAATAAGAATGATTGTATGTGGGGTCTGTCCCTTCCCTCGTGGGTCACTGACCACCGATCACAAGGACAAAGGGAGCAGAAGCGACGAACAAGGTCACCAGCCAGTGAGCCCTTCTGGGGAGGCAGATTCAGTGATACAGCTCCAGATTCAGTGAAACAGCTCCGTTTATTCAGTGGGGGTTAGGGAAAATATAGTGTGGAGGCAGCAGCCAAAGCTTCAGCTGATAGGTGCTCATAGTGTGCTTTATTTACATGTGGTAGCGGGATCCGATCATCTGACTATAGGGCAATGCCTAATTATCATATAGAAAAAACCTGGGGGCAGTTTTATTGCAGGTAACTATGCCAAAGGTCATGTTCCAAATAAGGTCAGGCATCTGTGCTTGGAGGCACTTTCCAGGTAAGTCAGGCAGGAAGCAGGAGGCCCCTGCTGAGAAAGGGAGTCCTTCCATATAGCACCGAACCCCTTAGAGCTATCCGGACATGGAGGACTACAACCCCAGCAGCAGGGTCCCCCAACAATTGTATTGCTTCTTAAATATAAATAGATCATTTAAAACCATTTGGATAAGAAGTATTTTTCT
Source organism: Nannospalax galili (assembly GCF_000622305.1). NCBI lineage: Eukaryota > Metazoa > Chordata > Mammalia > Rodentia > Spalacidae > Nannospalax > Nannospalax galili. Next base: position 3,255,689 of record NW_008358490.1, read on the forward strand.
GCCATGTATTTTGCATAGTTTCCCTAATGTTTTATTTATCCTATTATTTTGCTTCTTTTTTGTTGCTTGTTTGAGAAGAAAGTGGTACATTTAAAAGGGGTATGAGGGTTACAGGTATAGACTGAAAATTTATTCTTCATAAGTAGAGCTCTGTAGGAGACTCAAAAGTGCAGCCTTTGAAGATTTTGAAGTGGTATAGCTGCATTTTGCATAATGAGACTATCAGCTGTTCTTACCCATAACCTTAACCTAGTCACCTCAGCCAGTTCATTTATGCTATACAAAAGTATGGTGAAGAAAAAGTATGGTTAACAGCATTATAAGCCACTGCTTTGTTGAACTCTCACCTCCTACTGAGAAAAGCAATCTCAAAGACAGTGACAGCAGGTGTCGCAAGTGTACTAGCCAAACTTGCTCCCAGGGAAAGAGGTGGCATGGTGCCATCTGTGTTTGTCACTCAGGGTAGCACAGGATATACAACCTCACTTTATTTTCTCCCCTTCTTCCTAGCTTAGCTGTTTAAGTTTCATATGTTTTGTGTGTACAGGATGATAGATGGAGACTGAGCCTTTCCTAGAATGCAGAACTTTCAGTGCTAAAGCCACCTGGACAGACCTAAGGTGTATAACTAGTGAGAGGTCTCTGATTTAACCAGCTGTGCACATTTTCCCTTAATACACCAACTTTATATCCACTGTAATCAGAGCTGAAGAAACGGTAGCTAAACAAGGCAGCAGGGCGACGGTATAAAGAGCAAGCCTTGGAATCCCACATCCTTGATTCCATTTCTGGCTTTACCTCTTTTGCTTGGTGTTTTCGGCTTAATAATACACACTTCATAAGTTGTAATTATTGTTGTGGTATGATAATATGACTTATAGGCCAGAAGCACAATTGATCAGCTTGTCTGTATTCTTGGCTCAGCTCCAGAGAATATTGGAGCTGAAATCTAGGAATGCGCTGGATGTGCTGGGATCTAGCCAGGCAGTTGGAGTGACCCATGCTCCAGCTGCAGCACAGCATGTCTGTTTGGGCACAGCATCCATTGTACCATGATGAGCATTTTGACTCTCACCCTTTGATGGGGTAGAAGTCGTTTCTCAGGGAAAGGCATTTGTGTTATTCATGGAAACACTTTGAGTATCCTTGTGGGGCATTTTTAGTTCTCTGAGTCTCTCTTAGCAGCCTAGCAAGGTACTCGCTGCATGTGGATGGATTATGGAGCGGCTTTAGGGCTGTGTACAGTTTTCAGACTTGTACCTGTATCTCCACTTGATTTCTGTTGAGCAGGTTAGCAGTAAGCATACCAAACCACCCTTGTTCCAGGAAGTGTAGCTACTAAAGCAGGGTTTTTGCAGTCTACATGAGGTGAACCCCCATGTAATTTTTCTTGTTTTGTTTGGCATTTCCCACCCAACCTCCTTTCTTTGACTAAAGTAGTCAGTTTAATTCCTTAGACAAAACTTTCAAAATAAGGTACATAAAGTATATTTTTTAAATGTACTTGTTGGATTTTGTTATTAGCCAAGTTGGAAATTCTTTTTTTAAAATAATAAATAAAAAAAAATTTTTAGAAGAAGCATTTCATTATAGCATTAACATTCAGTAACACACTACAGAGCAAGAATCCATCTCTTTCACAAGTGGGTGCAAGTTTCTA
>NW_008358490.1:3257400-3276077 GCF_000622305.1 Nannospalax galili
CTAATCATGTAGTTTTTACCCTTCAAAGAAGATATCCATTTCAAAATTTGCTGTTTCCTACATTTTTAATGCTACTAACACATGTTTGCACATGTGTCTTTATTCTCTATGTATCTGATTATTACTAGTCACAGTCATTACACTCGGATCCTTAGTATCTGAGTATGGATATAAAGTCATCAGGTAGATTTCACTGGTAATGTTTATCACCTCTACTATTAAACATGAAGTAAATTAAAAAAAAAATTTAATAACTACATGATTAGAAAAACCATTTCATTACAGCTTTAACATATTCAGTAACATGCTCCAGAGCAAGAGTACATCTCTTTCACAAGTGGCTGTAAGTTTCTAGGTTCACAGTTGAATTAATACAGGTATCCAGTATTGAACTCAGTATTGCCTGCATGTAGGCACTCGTGTTGTGTAGTGCCCGCGAGGATAGAAGAGGCCATCGGATCCCCTGGAACTGGAGGTACAGACAGTTGTTAGCTGCCATGTAGGTGCTGGGCTTTGAACCTGGGTCTTCTGCAAGAACAATCAGTGTTCTTAACTGCTGAGCCATCTCTCCAACCCCTGGAAATTCTTTAGATGTCATCTTACTGCTCCCTGGATATGCCAAGATTGTTAACACTTCTCTTTGGCTTTTTCCACAGAGCTGTGGTGGTTCACAATCCTTTGATGAGACCAGGACAGGCCTTTGGCTATAACTGTCACCATCCACACTGAATTCACCAAGTCACTCAGCTTTTTACTCAGTGTTGCATAGGGACAACCATGATTTAACTGCATTTGTTAAAATATGAACCAGGCTGAGAAAATTATAGCTCTGACAAATTTTTTGATGGCTATAAACCTGACTTTATTATTTTTGAAAGAAGATAAGATTAAATAATTCTATATAAGTCAAAGTTTCTTCATAATTTTATTTTATACTCATTTTCCCTGAATAATTGGGAGACACAGAAACAATGACATTTTAATCTTGTGAACACCAAAGAAAAATCCTTTCATGTACTAATGCATGGAAGACCAGTATTTGTAAATCATCAAAGCTGGAGTGTACAAAGTGTCCTCTTGTAGAAATGAGGCATTGTGAAGTCCACACAGATGAGTTCTCAGCCTTCATCTCCGAAGGCTGGGACTTGTTAGCTGGGTTGCTAGTAAGGATTCCCCAGGAATGAATTTGCTTTGCTCTTAGATTACCAGAAGGAAGCCTACGGAGATGACCTAGTGGGTAAAGTGTTTGCTGTACAGGCATGAGGACCTGAGTTTAATCCCTGACACCCACATAAAAGCCAGATGTAGTGGTTTGCACCTGTAATCCCAGCACTGAGGGGGCAGAGAAACGTGGATCCCTGGGGCTTGCTGGTCAGCCAGTCTAGCTAAAGCTGTGAGCTCTAGGTTCAGTGAGAGACCCTACTTCAAGAACCATAATGTGGAGAGCAATAGCACAGATGCCAATGTTGGCCTCTGGCTTCCATGTGTGCATTCACACACAAGCTGACATACGTGCCCACATCACACACACAAATAATTACAATTTTTCTACATGTGCACTCACAGGTAAGCTTACATACATATGTACACCACATACACAAATAATTACAATTTTTTAAAAATTTTATGTGTGTGTATTGCTTGCATGTAGGTAAGTGTACCCATGTCGTGCAATGCCCACGGAGGACAGAAGAGGCCATCAGATCCCCTGGAACTGGAGTTACGGAAGTTGTTAGCTGCCATGTGGGTGCTGAGATTCGGACCCAGGTCTTCTGCAAGAACAACCAGTGTTCTTAACCTCTGAGCCATCTCTCCAGCCCCAGTGATACAACAACATACACATAAGTGAAAACTTAAAAAAAGAAGTTACAGTTTTTAAGTTTTCACTTATGTGTATATTTTCGTGTCAATGTATATCATGTATGTTGGTATGCCTGTGGAGGCCAGAAGGGCTGCATCAGAACCCCTGGAGCTGTAGTTATAGGTGGTTATGAACTGCCTAACATGGGTGCTGGGAACTGAACTCATGTCCTCTGGAAGAACTGGAAGCACTCTTAACTGCTGAACCATCTGTCCATCTCCAAATTTTTAGAAAGCAAAATAAAAAGATCAATGAAAGGGCAACCCCAGTCCTGTACACAATACCTCATTTGCCCAAACAGTGTCTCCAGGGTCGTGGACTTGGTGTGTTTTCTGGGTTCCCATGCATAGAAGTCCTGTTTACTCCTTTCCCATGGAGGACGAATGGTTGACTAGACCTCATTTCTATAGGAAGCCTTGGCACATTGGCCACAGATGAGTCCATGATGATTTAGCTTTCCGTTTTATCTTGCATTTGCTTTCTGCTGGTAGGGGAGCCCCCTTTGATCACAGAGTGCTGTCAAAGCAGTGTGATGGTTGCTAGCTATCTGGAACCCACCATTTGTAATTAGTCTGCTCCATGGTCCCTTTTAAGGAAAGTGAGTTTATTTTTTCTCTTCCTACCAGACTGTTAAAAACAGAAATAGATCCTGTACATTGTCACATTTTGATTTGCTCATGGTGAAATACAATTAACTTCTACATGAAGGCCAAAAGGACCATATTTGCAGTCTATTAGGCAGCCAGAAGAGCCTCTTACATCTGGTGTCAAGGGCCAGTTAATGGAACCAAGCCTAGTGTCTTATATAGTGTGGCTATATGAACACAATCAGTAAATTACATGGAATGTAGTAGACTCTTCAAAGGACTGAATGGGTGTTTTTCTTCTCCCCTTCTGATTCATACACACATGCACACACACACATACACATACACAAAACAAAAAACCCAAAAACCCTTAAACATCATTTTATAAGCAAAGCTAGGTCTTTGATTTTCATATGATTTCTCTGAAATCCAGAAATTTGGATGAAGTAGCATTAAGCACAAGCCAAAGTTAACCAAAGCAGCCATCGCCTGACCAAGGGCACACATGACTTTACCATGACAGTGTGTGACAATGAGCCTCACCTGTTCAGCTCAGAGGAAGCATCTTCTGGGGAGCCAGATCACAGAGTCTGACACACCAGTTACTATGTTAGGTACTAGACAAAAGCCAAAAAATATGCTCCTGGGGTAGACCTGTATATAGTAGTCAAAGGAAGAATGTCTAACCTTCATTTGTGGTGCAGGGGGAAGAGTTAATGAAATGGTATACAGTTGAACTGAAAATGTGGCCATGGCATGAAAATGATACCCGAAGAAGACTGTGATAGGGCAAGCAAAAGCGGCCTAATGTGTTAATGGCCTTGAATGCTTTTCAGGGCCCACAGTCTGTCACCTACAGATCACCAAGCAGCTTTCTACCTGGCCCTCCAGCTTGCCATCTCCAGACAGGTGAGTGTCTTTAATGTTCCCCAGACTTGGTGTACACTCTGTTCCCTTCCAGTTCCTGCAGCTGGAGGCAGTGTAAAACCTTCCTTCCTTCACCTGATGCTGACTTGGAGTCAGTAACTGCTCTCAAAGGAGGTCAATTCTTCCCAGAAAAGACCTTGCAGTTTGGGTTGGTTTGAGCATCTGCTATGAAACTGTAGGAGACCTGGGCTCTGCTCTTAAGAGTAAATACACAAATCTGGAGGGTCCAGCCTAGGGTCAGGTGGCAACATGAGTGTAGGACAGGTCTCGTACACTGACCCCAGGGTCACCGAAAGAATCTTTACCTCATACTAACAGGAATGGGGTAGTGGAGCCCAGTGCTGAACTTCATGGTAAAGATTTAGTCACTGGTTGGGGCCTGGTTGTCACAAAGGTATCCATGATTGACAGGAAAATGCCAGGATGTGGCAACAAGAGATACCAGGTCCTTTAAAATGCATAGATAATATGAACACTCACAGTCAACTGGTTTTGTTAGAAAGGAAAGCATTGCAGCTCTCATCTTCCCAATGACAGTTTGAGCTGCTTTTTCACATTCTACTTTCCCACCTCCATCCCTTCCAGCAGTTGTGGAAACTGCAGCCATGTGCCTGCCAGCCCACCAAGTACAAGATACTAGTGGTGACCCTAGCACATTCCCGAGTGCTGACTTTGAAGGTGAATCCAAGCTTGGCTCCCCAGATACACCATTCCTCACAGGCTGGACTGAGGCATGCATTACCCTTCTCAGTTGCATGGGAATGATATTGAGAAATGCCTCTCAATGGCAACCTGGGGACAGAGGAAGCCAAGATACCTGCCCTGGAAAGGTCCTCTCATCTGGTGAGGTGTGGCTCACAGCTAGATCCGCCAGGAGCTGCTATAGCAGCAGATGTGGACTGACCACTGACCATCTGCTTTCCCCTTCACCTCTTCATGAAGCTACCTTCTTGTGCAGTCTCAGTCTTTTTCACTGGAGGTGTAGGAGGGCAGGAACCTGTGCCTGTCATTGTCATGGCCTTGGCCTGGCACTTAGCATACTGCCTCATATGTGTTTGGCATAAGACTTGTTGAATCAAAGAGCCAACTTTGAATCCCCTTAAGGGACCTCATTTGGAGGTCTCTGTCCCTGGTTGCTGACCTGTAAACAGTACCCTGAAAATGACTGCCTTTGCTCCTCCCCACAGCAGCAGGCTGAGTGCTGGCAACACAGCAGCTGATTGCTGCAGGGAGGAGAGAAGTAGATGGAGCCTTGTGGGTGCAGTCCACCCATAGGCTTGGAGACCTGTGGTGTCAAAATACCAGGGCTCTCAGTGAGTATGTCCCTACTGACTGAGACAGAGAAGTTGTGACCCTCCCTTCTTTAGAGCCAATGCCCACCCTTAGACCAGGAGAGGGTTGAGAGGGATCAGAAGACTAGAGTCGTCCTCTTCTCCCTCATTCAGCTGGGTGATCTGCTCAAGTCAGTTCAGTTCTCTATCCTTCAGCTTCCTCCCTGCCAAAGAAGCATGTGAGCTGCTGACTTCCCTTCCATCTCTGGCAGCCATGACCCCAGGATTCCAGGAAGAAAGACTCCAGAGCCAGCAATTCAGATGTAGATCCATGTGGCATTCAAATCCAATAGGCTTGGGAAAAAGAATTCAGGATTCTTCTAAGGGCTGAGGTTACTGAGGATTTAGAGGGAAAGCTGGAAAGCTCAGGGCTGGAGTTGGAGGCCAGACAGGAAAGAGTTCCTTGGGCAAGTATATCAGATTGCTAAGGTTCCCAGCACTATTTAATCCTGCTTCAAATTCTTCTTTCTTTTTTTTTTTTTTTTTTTTTTTTTAACTCACAATGTCCTTGGGCCTCTTAGCAACATATCACTGTGTAGACCAGGCTGGCCTTGAACTCACAAAGATCCATCTGCCTCTGCCTCCCAAGTGCTGGGACTACAGGTGTGCACCACCACGCCTAGCCAAATTCTTATTTCTATTAGACCTTCATACAATCTAGGGTATTCAAATAGAGACCATGCATGTTCTTTACCAAACTCCAGTGTGGTGCTTTTAAAGAACACCTTTAGGGGTTGAGGAGATGGTTCAATGGATAAATAACCTGAATTTGGATTTCCAGCACCCATGTAAAAGCTTGACCCAGTAGTACACTGTAGCCTAGCCAAATTCTTATTTCTATTAGACCTTCATACAATCTAGGGTATTCAAATAGAGACCATGCATGTTCTTTACCAAACTCCAGTGTGGTGCTTTTAAAGAACACCTTTAGGGGTTGAGGAGATGGTTCAATGGATAAATAACCTGAATTTGGATTTCCAGCACCCATGTAAAAGCTTGACCCAGTAGTACACTGTAACCTAGCACTTGGGGACAGAAACAGGCAGATCCTGGAAGTTCACTTGCCAGCCAGTCTAACTGAAAACAGGGAGCTCTAGGTTCGGTGAAGACTGCCTCAAAAAATTAAAGTGGAGAGAGCCAGACCCCTGGCCTCCACACGTGCATACATAGGTGAGCACATCTGCACACACACATACACCACACACAGGTACATGTTGAACAGCTGTTACATTTCAAGGTTGAGGTTGTATCTGGTCCCTCGTCAATTTGGATACATCTTCTTTGCATGGGGCACTGTGATTTGTTTCTTGCGTCCAGTTAGTTGGGGCTGTAGTTTGGAGGAAAGCTGTAAGGTTCTGTCTGTTTGCATGGTTCTTTCATGTATTGTAGAGAGCCAGACCTCTGGGATTTGGAAAGGTCTGTTAAAGGTTTTATGGCTTATGACATACTTGGATTTCACTAATACTATAAAAGAGAATAGTTCATTCAAGGCAGTTTAATTCCCTTAAGAACTTTTGGCAGTTGTCTGTGTCTCTATTTTCAATGAAATCATCTTAGACTGAATCAACAGTACATCAGTTCAGTGGGGTAAAAAATGAGAAAGTATGTATTTAGGGAGAAGTAAAAGGTGTGGTTTTAGCAGTTTTATAGAAAAAAAAGGTCTCTTCTATACCCTCAACAGTCAACTACTGCTGAAGAAGGCATGTTTCTTTGTTTGGTCAGTATCCTGGGGCTGCCATGAAGACCCCTTAAAATATGGAGGTGGCCCAATGTGAATCAGCTTGCAGCAAACCTGATGTTGTAGTGGTAACCTCTTCCTGTGTGACTCTGTGTGTGTGTGTGTGTGTGTGTGTGTGTGTGTGTTTGTTTAAACATTCTTTCATTCGGTTTTAAACTAGATACCAGAAGCTCTAGGGTACGTCCGCCAAGCTCTTCAGCTTCAAGGAGACGATGCCAACTCCCTGCACCTCCTCGCCCTCTTACTGTCAGCACAGAAGCATTACCATGATGCTCTCAACATCATCGACATGGCCCTGAGTGAATACCCAGAGAATTTTATGTAAGTGATTCTAGCATTGGTTTGCCCCTTCTCCAAAGTCACTGAATGTCCTTCTGCCCCTCTTCCTTCTGTTGAGTGTAAGACTTTCATGGACATCCTGGGGGCAAATAACACAGACTCTCCATTACTCTTGTGTTGTTTTCCCCCAGTACTTAAAAAGCAGCTCAGTTCACTAGCCATCACACACAGTGGCAGGTCATTGTCGCATAGGTTCAGTACCTCCTCTGTTCTTTCCTGCTGCATGCCCTTGGAGAACACAGGAGGATTGTACCAAGATCATGGATGAGTATTTTAATACTGATGCATTTTTAAATCTGCACTAGAAAAACAATGTATATCACAGTATGATTTCATAAGAGTTACTGTTCAGGGGAAGCTGGGAATATGTAGTCAATTTCAAGAAAAAAAATTCAGTAAATATTAATACCAACATACATGACAAAATTTCTGCCAACCTTCAGTGACTAGAATTTGGGAAGCATTGCTTTGCAGCCTGTTGGTCCTTTATTCCCAAGGACAGTCACTATCCCTGGATGATGATTCTGTTTCGAGCAACTGTCATTAAAATATTTTGCTTCTGGGGCTGGAGGGATGGCTCAGCGGTTTAAGAGCACTGTCTGCTCTTGCAGAGGACATGGGTTCGATTCCCAGCACTCACGTGGTGGCTACAAATTGTCCTTAATTCCAGTTCCAGGGGAATCCAAAGCCCTCTTCTGACCTCCATGGCATTGCATGACACAGGTGCACTCACCTACATGCAGGCAATACACTCATACACATAAAGTAAAAATAATAAATAAATAAATAAATTTAGTGGCAATATATATTAAAAAAATATTTTGCTGCTTTGAGCTGCGGTTTTAATCTGTGGGAAATACAGTTCCTTAAGTAAGTTAATCAATATTTGTACATACTGTAAGAATTACCATTACAAGTTACCATGGACTTGAACCTGCCTATTTATCTTCACGTCTTTCCTCTGAGTCACTTTTTTTATTGAGCCCACGAGCTTGGAATCCACTGAATCCATGCCCTGTTCGTTCGGCCTTATGGAGAACATTGTCTTTTGGGCTACTGGGTTACCATTTTATCCTCAGTGGTAGCTTAGTAACCAGTACACAGTGGCCAGAAATAGTAAACACTGCTGCAGGCTGGAAGATTCTGATTGTCTGTATGGTTGCAGAGGCAGTAATGGGGTGGGGGGTGTGGAAGGTGACCCTGGTGGCTCTCTTTGCTTTCAGAAGTGCTGCAGCAGTGTATAAATGGGTCAGCTTTGGCTTAATTTCGCTGCCTCATCCCCTCTCTGCATTTTTTTTTTTTTTTTTTTTTTTTTTTTTTTTTTTTTATCATCTCCCTGTAGCCAGCTGACCGAACTCACTATGTAGCCCAGGCTGGCCTCGAACTCATAGAGATCCACCTGCCTCTGCCTCCCAAGTGCTGGGATTAAAGGCGTGCACCACCACGCCCGGCCCCTCTCTGTATTTTTAATTGGTGCTTTTTCAGCAGCTCTCCTTGGAAAATTGGTTTACACATTTCCATTACAAACATTTCTTTGTCTTCAAGCAAAAAGAGCATTTCCCTTCTCCCCCTTTGAGAGAATTCTTGTTATAATCCTGAAAACCTCTAACCAGAGATTTCTTTGGTAGGTTCAGCTGTTTGGAAAGAATGAATTAAGATGTGTACTTCTTACACATCTCACACACTTTTCCACACCTATATATTTCTGGATTTTATCCGAAGATGTTTAACCCCGAGGAATCTTAAAGTACTTAAATTACTTTTAAAAATATTTGGTCCTTCACCCATCCTGATATTATACAATGTGACTAATTCAACTCCGTTTCTCTCATCAATATTTATAAAGTGCCCTTCTGTGATTCCCACCTCCAACACACATGTGCCCACGCATGTGTACACACACACTGCCTTCATGAGATGCTACACTACAGCATGCGGTTCCTGCTTCAGGAGCTCAGGGCATCACCGAGAGGCACTTACTAAGCTAATAGCCACACCACCTAGTAAGCAGTGAACAGTGTGGCTAATGTGGCAGTGCCTGTAAGTGCCAGCAGCTGACAGCCTTCTCTAGAAGGAATGGGGCGGCAGTGGAGATATTTGAGGAATGCAAGCCTGTTGTTTTAAGGTTAAGCTGTAAGCTGGAAAAAGCAGAGCATATGGCAGTAGGTCTGAGAGCAGTCCATGACTTGTTTGGTTTTCAAATATTTGTGTTTCTTCCTTTGTGATGGGAAACTTCTTCCCAAGAATACTTACCAAATGTTGAGACCAGATGTAGTCAATGGATCCCATGATTCCGTACCAACCTGTGTAGAACCTGTCAACACCAATGTAAACAAGAGTAAGTGACTGGCAGTCTTGTCTGGACCACCGTGAGGAATTATCTGTTTGTGACAAGTTTGTTCCCAGCAGAACCTGAGACTCTCAGAAGCCTCTGGGTGCTTTTATCCATAAGCCACAGATGGTGACAACACCATAGTTGATGTTATGTTAGGACTTGTTCCCTAGGAGTGAAAATCCTTCCCAGTTAAGGTTAGCCCTGACTGTCTGTTGAACAGTTGCCAGACAAGACTGCTGAAGGCTCTCACAGAAGCAGTTGGTCCTTCCTCCAGCATAACCCATCTGTATTAGTCTGTTTTCTGTACTATAACAAAACATCTGAAGCTAGGTTAACATTTGTAAAGAAAAGAGATTTATTTAGCTTGTATCTAGAGGTAGAGCTTGGTGTCAAATTCTGCTCAGCTCTGATGAGGACCCCCTTGGATATATTACATCCATCACATTGTGGTAAATGGTGCATGGAGGGAACACAAACACAAGTGAGATGTCACATGGTAAGACAGGAAGCCAAGGAACAGGAAGGGTCCAACCTTGCACTTCTGTAGAAATCTACTCTCACTAACTGGGAGTTCCATATGAATCACATGTTACTTCCAAGGGCAGAGCCCCTGATCATCTAGTTACCTTGCACAAAACCCCACCTCTTAAAGGTATCACCACTTTCCAACATGACCACACCAAGGATCAGGGTTCTTAGGGGACACACTCAAACCATGCCCAAAGCACACACTGTCTGCTCTTGTTTGGTGGAGTGTGCCTCGCAGATCCATGTGTTAAAGTTAGCTCGATCCCCAAAGTGATGCTGTTGTGAAGTACTATGGACTGTTAAAAGGTGAGATCTGATAGAAGTTTGTAGGTTATTGGGGGCCTACCCCCAAAGGGGATCATAGAACCCTAGCTTGTCTTCCTCTTCCTCTTCTTTTTTTTGCTTTGTGACTCATGAGGTGAGGGGTTTGCTCTACTATAGCTCCTACCAAGATATTTTGTCCCTGTCAGAGGCCCAAAGTGATGAGACCACTTGATTTTGAACTGGAACCTTGAACTGTAAGCCAGAGTAAGCTCTTTCCCTTTATTTACTTTAGCTATTTCATTATAGTGTCAAAAGCAGACTAATATGCCATCCTCATTCACCATAAAATGATAAAAAATGTTTAAGTATCTTGAAAAGACTTAACAAGGACCAAAAAGGTCTAAGCTAAGAGGCACCAACTCAGCCATTTTGTCATCTGAAGCAGAACTGAAAGTGAATAAAGATCCAGCAAGTGTAGCAGAATCAAAAATACTTTGGAGGGGGATGGGAGACAGGGTCTTATATAGCCCAGGCTGGCTTCGAACTCACTGTGTAGCTGAGGATGACCTTGAACTCCTGGTTCTCTTGCCTCCACTTCCTGAACTCGAAGATTACAGGTGTAATAGTTACTTTTCTGTTGCTGTAATAAAACACCATGACAGAGGTAACTTGTAGAAGGAAGAGATTATTGGGCTTATGGTCCAGAGGAATCAGAGTCCATCATAGATGGAGGCATTGGGGCAGACAAAGCTGCAGCAGAAAGCTGAGAGCCCACATCTTCAAGCAGGCACAGGAAACAATGAGGCAAGGCTAAGAACTCTCAAAGCCTACCCCCAGTGATGTGTTTCCTCCAGCAAAGCCACATCTCTTAAACCTCTACAAACAGGTCCTAATAGGACTAGTTCTTCATGGAAGGAAAGGGATGCAGAAATTCTTCTATAGAAATTGGGTTCACTTGTAAGAGTTGGACAAACCTTTGTACTCCAAATCCTCCACTTCTAAGTCACCAAATCGCTCATCTCATCTTTTCATTTGCAAACTATGGATAATAAAATATCCATCTCAGAGGTATATTTTAAGAATTGATTTACCTAATGCATTTATCGGGCACTTGTACATGGTATTTGCTCAGTAGGTGATAGGAATTCATATTATTATGACCACCACTGCACATCTTAAAGTGTATATATATATATATTTTTTTTTTTTTGGTCTTTTTGAGACAGGGTCTTCCTGTAGCCACAGCTGGCCTGGAACTCATTATGTAGACCAGGCTGGCCTCAAATTCAGAAATAACACCTGCCTTTGCCTCAACTCTATGAGTGTCTGAGTGCTGGATTAAGGGTGTGCACCACCACATCCAGCTTCACCTTATTTTTTGAGTCCAGATCTCCCACTAGACCTGGAGCTCATTGGTTCACCTAGGCTTCCAGCCAATGAGCTCTAGGCATCCTCCTGTCCACTTCCCCCACCCCTAATGCTGTACCATCATGTACACACCAACATGTGCCATCATGCCAGGCTTTCATACGGGTGCTGGGTGTCTGAGCTCATGTCCCCATGCTTGTGTGGCAGGTACTTTATCAACTGAACCACCTCCCCAGCCTCCTCCCTCTGGTAAGTTTTAATTGCTATTGTTGCTAGTGTTTTATATTTTTACAATGGTGCATATAAGGGTAGAGCCTGGGCTAGGGATATAGGTCAGTGGTAGACTGCCTGCTTAGCATACATGAGGTCCTAGGTTCAATCTCTACTACCTCAAAGCAATGGAAAAAGACTAGATCCCATTCAGGATTCATTGAGCTTTTAAAAACCTGTAAATGGTAGTGTTGATATTATTTATCACTTACAGGATGCTCCCAGCCACTATATCTATAAATCTAGTTGGGTCTTCCTTTTCTTACTTAGTCTGATCATTTCTATCTTCTGTCTCAAATGTTTGGTCCAGTCACTTCATATAATTAGGTGATTGCATTTGTGACTTTCATTTCTATAGTTGTCTTTTTTTTCCCCTAAACTGCCTTTTTCTGCTGAAAATTTATTTTAAATATTTTTATTGAGTTTTTATGTATTTCATATAATAGATCTTAAACAAACTTAGACCCCCTCCCCCATCTGCACCCTTTATATACCCCTCTCCGGATTTCATGCATTGTGTCCTGTATGTTAAGTCCTATCTGATCAAGCATTTGTACCCAGATGTCCCTTGGTGCAAGTTCGTCTACTGAAGTCTAGTCATCCTGTCTAGAGTCTCTCCCTTAAAGAAGATCTGCTTTCCTCACCCCACACTAATCAGTTGCCAATAGCTCCTAGGCTAGGGTTGGGGCCTGCAGCCCATTTCCCCAGTTCTATGCTGGGTTTTGTCTTATTGAGTCAGCATGGGTCTTGGGCATGCTTCACCATTGTTGCAAGTTACGTGAGCAAGTTCCCAGAGGCCTGAAAGCCTCTGTTTCCTTATGTTCATGCACCAGCCCTGGCTCTTAAAAATCTCTCTACCCCCTCTTCTACAATGGTCCCTGAACCATGGTTGGGTGAGGTTTAATGTAGGAGTTCTATCCAGGGACACATACTCTGCAGTTTTTTATTCTCTAAAACTTGACCAGTTGTGGCCTTCTGTGTGTGTTGCACTCTGTTATATGAGGAAGCTTTACTGGTGAGAGTTGAGGGATGTATTAGTATTCTCTCTACCCCTGTTCTGCTATTATTCTAGTTCATTTCTTCTATTGCTGTGATAAAACACTCTGACCAATATGAACTTGGGAGGAAAGGGCTTATTTGGCTTATATCTCCCAGGTCATAGTTCATCAGGGAGCCCAAGGTAGGAACTCAGGGCAGAAACCTGGAGGCAGGAGCTGGAGCATAGGCCATGGAGGAACGATGCTTACTGGCTTGCTCCCCTGACCTATACTCAGCCTGCTTTCTTATATATCACAGGACAGCCTGCCCAGGGATAGCACTACCCACAGTGGACTGAGCCTGCCAGCACTACTCAACAATCAAGAAAATGCTCCACAGACATGGCCACAGGCCAGTCCAGTGGAGGCAATTCCCCTGTTGAGGCTCCCTCTACCAGGTGTGTCAAGTTGACAACTAAAGCTGTCCAGCACAGCTATGTCTATGAATTTAGGTGTAGAGTTTCCATAGGGCTGGGCTATTCTCTGTGTGTGACCAGTTGTGGAACTCTGTAATAGTCTTTATCTATTGCCAAAAAATGCTTCTTTGATGAGTGGTATACAGTATACATGTCTGTGAATACAAGAATCCATATTTAGCCTACAGTAAGAAATTTCATTTATCTAGAGATGTGACAGAGATATGATTTTCTCTAGGATCTATGACCTCCAGCCATGTATATTTGGCTATATTTACAGTGCCAACCTTGAGTTCCCTCCCATTTAGAGGGCTTTAAGTCCAATTAGATAGCTGTTGATTATCCCCTAGATAAAAGTGCCACTACTGCACCAAAAGAGATAGTTTGCTGTGCCAGTTGTTGTGGTAATTAGGCTTTACAGCTGGGTTGGACCATTGATTGATTTTTCTCCCTTAGCAGTATGGTATCCTCTAGAACTATGATAGCTAGTCTTCAGGGAGGAGGCTTCTAGGTCAGTTCCAGCTCCATTGCTCCAAGTCCTATGTCTAAAGTATGTCCTGTCTTCAGCAGTCGGGTCTTACCTTCAAGTTCTGGGAGACAATCAAGGATTGTGACCATGGCCTGTGTTGTTTAGGGAGACTCTTGGACTACCCTGACCAATAACTTAGAGGGAGGTTTCTCCTGTCTCACACTGTGTTCCTTGTCATATAGTCTTCAGCTATATACATGCACTTGTGTTCAGATATTGTATGTGTGATTTTCAAGGGGTTTTTGAGTTAATACATTTCCCTCTGGCTTTTTTACCACCTAAGCATTATTTATCTCTCTTCTCTCTCTCCTGGTCCAGCTTCCCTCCTCCCTCCCCAGTTTAAGTACCCCCCCTTCTCCATTTTCCCCTTGATAATACCTGTTGTATTATCAATAGCTCCTATTGTCCCTCCTTTCTTGAGTTTCTTTGTGAAAATTTATTTGTAAACCCTTTAACTATTAAATATTTAAATAAAAGAATGATTATGACAGTGTCCCTAACCTAAGTTTTCCCCAAATAAAATTTAATGGCATACACATTTTTCTGTTAAAGAGTATACAGAGTTCTGATGAACTCTGTCTTGCTGTAGTTGATGTAAGAACATTCATTTTTCTTTTGACATTCAACTTTTCAGATATTTCCCGTGATTAGTATGTTTTACTTGGTAATTTTCCTTATTGGCCTCAAAGGTAGAAGTGGGTGCCACATGACAAATATGACAGTTATCTCTCCTACCAGCGAGTCTGTCAGTCCAGGGCTTCTGTTAAGCCACATGTATCAAATGTTACTTCCCCACTGAACTTGACTTTGGATAAAATATTGGAATGAGAATTGACACTCTGTTTTATCTTTGGGGATACAGCAAGTTGTGTCATTTCTGGTGGTATTTGGGAACTTTGGTATTACTAAAATGTTGATATCCTGATTCAGCAAGCTGACAATGGCTGCCAAGGGAAGCCAGTGGCAGGGTTTGTCCCAAGACAAACTATGGTTACACAATTCTCTAATAGATTTGTCATTGGACTCAAGTTTCATCTTTTCCCCTTTAAGTAGAATAATACATCCTTGTGCTTATTCGTGTGCTCTCTGCATGTCCTTCAGATCAAGAGCATCTCTGTGAGACACTCAGATGTTATGCAAGAAAGTGACCTTTAAATCATTTCAGATACAAGTTGGACCATTATGGTGTGGAGACAACTTCAAGTGTATTTTTGACACATGGGGAAAATACCAAAACAAATTAACTGTCTCTCTGGATGGGAGGAACACAGCTCTTCTAAAGCACTCTGCCTCTGTAGAGGTCTTCGGCTCTCACATAGGAAATAGACTTTGTGTCAAATAGCCTTTTTTATTTTATTTTTTTGACTGCCAAGCATGGTTGTAGGCCCTAAGAATAGCCCAGTGATCATAAGTCCTTTTATTTATTTTTATTTATTTATTTTTGGTCTTTTTGAGACAGGGTCTCCCTGTAGCCCCAGCTGGCCTGGAACTCGTTTTGTAGACCTGACTGACCTTGAACTTACAGAGAGCTGCCTGTCTGTCTCTAGAATGCTGGGATTAAGGACATGCGCCACCACACCTGGCTGCCATGCTTCTTTTTACACCAGTTGAAACTATGACTAGACCTAGAAACAAACACCATGCAGTCAGTCATATATTTATCAGTAATGGCCACAAACATTCCTGATAGGCACTTTTTAACAGTTAATCCTTGGGGGCTGGAAAGATGTCTCAGTGGTTAAGAGTACTTGCTAATCATGCAAAGGACCTAGGTTCAGTTCCCAGCCCTCACATGGAGGCCCAAAACCATCTGTAACTCCACTTCTAGGGGATCTGACACCCTCTTCTTCCCTCTGTGAGTACCAGGCACACCTGTGGTACATATACATACATGCAGGCAAACATTCATACTCATAAAAGTCAAAGTAAATCTTAAAAAATATTAATCCTTGGGGCTGGAGAGATGGCTTAGCGGTTAAGAGCACTGGCTGCTCTTGCAGAGGACCCGGGTTTGATTCCCAGCACCCACATGGCTGCTACGAACCGTCCTTAACTCCAGTTCCAGGGGAATCCAAAGCCCTCTTCTGACCTCCGCCGCATTGCATGACGCAGATGCACTCACATACATGCAGGCAATACACTCATACACATAAAATAAAAATAATAAATAAAATATTAAAAAATATATTAAACCTCAATAGAGCATCCGAAGTAGGTAGTATTATTGCCCCTGCTTTACAGATAGGAACACTGAAGCATAGTTCATCCAAAGTGAGGCACCTAGTAGCAACAGAGCCACACACAACTTGAACCCAAGTGATCTGGCCTCAGCACTGTGCTCTCAACTACGAGCTACGTTTGGAACATGGGGTCCCTGACACACACCAGCTGCCTTGCTACCTGGTGGGAACACTGCTGTGAACAAGAGAAAGGCTGTTTCTGCTCACTTAGTGTCCACAGTCCTTGTAAGTGGGATTCTTAAGTTATGGCCTCTGATAATCTTAGTAATAAACTGGGAAACAAGATTGGGGGAATTCTTAAATTTCAGTCTGATTTGTTTTTAAATGATCATTGCTTAACCATTGAGATACTGTCTCTTTTTTACTTTGTCTCACACACACACTGTCAAAGAAACTCAGCATATAAGTTGAAAAGTTTCTTGGGCAGTATTTTGATTTAGTGATTACAGCAGGGCCATTGCTGTCCCTGAGCTGAGAGATGAAGTTGAGAATGTGCCCATTAAACTCACCTGTGATTAAAAGCTGGCCCATAAGGAAGAGGGCTGCTTATCTCGTGAATCTTGGTCCATAGACATCCAAAGGATGTCTGGGTGGGATGGATGCCCAGAAACAACCCAGGGACACCAGTACCAGGGAAGGGGACATTGGAAGTTACTATTGAAAGGACACAAAGTTTTACAAGATGAAAAGTTCTGGGGGCTAGAGAAATAGTTCAGTAAAGTGCTTGCCATATGAACATAACGACCTGAGTTTGGTCCCCAGAACACACATAAAAAGTTGTGTATGGTGGCGTGCCCTTGTAATCCCAGCATCAAGAAGGTGGAAGCAGGCAGATCCCTGGGGCTTGCCAACAAGCCAGCCAGCGTTAGTCAGTGAGTTCCAGGCCAGTGGTAGCCCCTGTCTCAAAAAAACAAGCTGTTTGGCACTTGAGGAATGACCCCCAAGACTGACTCTAGCCTCCCACACACGTGTTCTAGAGATGGATGATAGTCATGGTAGCACAATATTGTAAATATCCTTAATGCCACTGAACCACGCAAAAATGGCTAAAATGACAAAATTTATACTATGTATATGCTTTACTACATTTATTTAAGAAAGATTCAACTTTGGTGACTTTCATTGTTGATGTGCTTGCTTATAGGAAAGCTTCCAGCATCCTTAAAAATTAGATGATTGGAGACCCTTCTGCTCTTGAGATTCAGTGCCTCCAGATCATTAAGCCAGCGTTCTTACAGGATAGAATTGCTGAGCCGAGGTGGCACTTCCCAAACACTATCCCCATGTTTGTCAACTTTCTGTAAGGCTCTGGCTCTGGGTCTGGGTGGTGAGGCCTTTGATAAATGTGGATGCTTGTTAGGAGAGCTAACATTGATACATTGAACAGTGGCTTGGAGACTAAAATTTGGGTTTCCAAAGCAAGGCTGGAGGAACTGGAAGTGTGCACACAGCAGGGTTGGTAGGGAGAAGCAGCCATCACTGTGGTGGCAGGTGGTGTTCCCCACACCCCTCTCCCTGCTCACCTAGCCAGCTCTTCCAATTTAAAATCCTCATGAGATAGATTGCATACTTTCCAGAACAGCTCCCCTCTTTTGGTAAATTTTTATATCCTCCAGGATGAGCTGGTTTCCCTGTCAGCCCAAGGACAGTTCTGGCTGCCTAGCCTGTGTTCTGTGGACTGAGCATCTGGGAGAAGCCAGGCTGGAACAGGAAGGTCCACACCAAAGCCACCCTCTCCAGTTCTATCCAGAGGGTTGATTTATTTTAATGCTTTCTTTTCAAGATCTCCAAATTCTTCTAAATATGTCATTCAGTAATTCAAAGATTCACCTTCAGAATTCATGCAAGGTGCCTTCTGGAAACTGTAGGTACTGTACCTTGCCCAGCATTTAGCAAATCTCAATAATGTCACAGCAGCAGGCTGGTAGCCTTAGAGAGAGTTAAGCAGGTGTCTGCCTATTTCTTCTGTCACTAGTTTTTCTTTTCACTCTCTGTGCTTGTTGGACCAAAGGCGTTGTTTACCACATCTCTTACCAAACTCGAGGGCAGCTTCTCTGCCTCCCTCTCACTTGGTCCCTCATTGATGCCTCATGCCTGCTTGTCTATATAGGCCCTGTTGGGTTTTTTGTTGTTGTTGTTTTAATTATTTATTTAATAACCACATAATTAGAAGAAGCATTTCATTATAATAGCATTGACATATTCAATAACAATTTCCTGAGCTAATATGCATCTCTTTCAAAATTGGCTGTAAATTTTTAGGTTTACAGTTGAATTATTACAGTTATACAATATTGTACTTAGTATAAACCCTATAAGACATAAATTAAATGATGTTTTAACCTTTAAAAAAGATCTCCATTTCATTATTAAAACACACAGTTTCATACAGAAAAATTCATTTTTAATGCAATTGACATTAAGATGTTTGCACATGCATTTCTAATCTCTGTATATCTGATTATCACTAGTCACAGTCAGCTACTTTCTGAGCTTCTTGGCATCTGAGCATGGATATAAAGTCATCAGGTAGATTTAAATGGTAATGTTTTTTCACATCTAGTAATTATTAAGGAGCAAATTTTTATGCTTTGAAGCATTATTTTTTATCATTTAAAAAAATTTTTTTTAATAGCTACATGATTAGAAGAAGCATTTCACTACAACTTTAACATATTCAGCAACACATTCCAGAGCAAGAGTACCTCTCTTTCACAAGTGGGTACAAGTTTCTAGATTAACAGAGAGACATCTGAATTAAACAATGCCATATATCAAACAGACTTAACAGACATCTACCGAGTATTCCACCCAAGCACCAAAGGACATACTTTCTACTCAGCACCCCATGGAACCTTCTCCAAAATCGACCACATACTGGGGCACAAAACAAACCTCAACAAATAC